>NW_027309200.1:0-47225 GCF_047496885.1 Scyliorhinus torazame | reverse complement strand
GGAGGGAGAGAGAGACTGGGGAGGAGAGACTGGGAGGGAGAGAGACTGGGGGAGGGAGAGAGAGACTGGGGAGGGAGAGAGAGACTGGGGAGGGAGAGAGAGACTGGGGAGGGAGAGAGAGAGACTGGGGAGGGAGAGAGAGAGAGAGACTGGGGAGGGATAGAGAGAGAGACTGGGGATGGATAGAGAGAGAGTCTGGGGATGGATAGAGAGAGAGAGTGGGGAGGGAGAGAGAGAGAGTGGGGAGGGAGAGAGAGAGAGTGGGGAGGGAGAGAGAGAGAGTGGGGAGGGAGAGAGAGAGAGTGGGGAGGGAGAGAGAGAGAGTGGGGAGGGAGAGAGAGAGAGTGGGGAGGGAGAGAGAGAGAGTGGGGAGGGAGAGAGAGAGAGTGGGGAGGGAGAGAGAGAGAGTGGGGAGGGAGAGAGAGAGAGTGGGGAGGGAGAGAGAGAGAGTGGGGAGGGAGAGAGAGAGAGTGGGGAGGGAGAGAGAGAGAGTGGGGAGGGAGAGAGAGAGAGTGGGGAGGGAGAGAGAGAGAGTGGGGAGGGAGAGAGAGAGAGTGGGGAGGGAGAGAGAGAGAGTGGGGAGGGAGAGAGAGAGAGTGGGGAGGGAGAGAGAGAGAGTGGGGAGGGAGAGAGAGAGAGTGGGGAGGGAGAGAGAGAGAGTGGGGAGGGAGAGAGAGAGAGTGGGGAGGGAGAGAGAGAGAGTGGGGAGGGAGAGAGAGAGAGTGGGGAGGGAGAGAGAGAGAGTGGGGAGGGAGAGAGAGAGAGTGGGGAGGGAGAGAGAGAGAGTGGGGAGGGAGAGAGAGAGAGTGGGGAGGGAGAGAGAGAGAGTGGGGAGGGAGAGAGAGAGAGTGGGGAGGGAGAGAGAGAGTGGGGAGGGAGAGAGAGAGAGTGGGGAGGGAGAGAGAGAGAGTGGGGAGGGAGAGAGAGAGTGGGGAGGGAGAGAGAGAGTGGGGAGGGAGAGAGAGAGTGGGGAGGGAGAGGAGAGAGTGGGGAGGGAGAGAGAGAGTGGGGGAGGGAGAGAGAGAGTGGGGAGGGAGAGAGAGAGTGGGGAGGGAGAGAGAGAGTGGGGAGGGGAGAGAGAGAGTGGGGAGGGAGAGAGAGAGAGTGGGGAGGGAGAGAGAGAGTGGGGGAGGGAGAGAGAGAGTGGGGAGGGAGAGAGAGAGTGGGGAGGGAGAGAGAGAGTGGGGAGGGAGAGAGAGAGTGGGGAGGGAGAGAGAGAGTGGGGAGGGAGAGAGAGAGTGGGGAGGGAGAGAGAGAGTGGGGAGGGAGAGAGAGAGTGGGGGAGGGAGAGAGAGAGTGGGGAGGGAGAGAGAGAGTGGGGAGGGAGAGAGAGAGTGGGGAGGGAGAGAGAGAGTGGGGAGGGAGAGAGAGAGTGGGGAGGGAGAGAGAGAGTGGGGAGGAGAGAGAGAGTGGGGAGGGAGAGAGAGAGTGGGGAGGGAGAGAGAGAGTGGGGAGGGAGAGAGAGAGTGGGGAGGGAGAGAGAGAGTGGGGAGGGAGAGAGAGAGTGGGGAGGGAGAGAGAGAGTGGGGAGGGAGAGAGAGAGTGGGGAGGGAGAGAGAGAGTGGGGAGGGAGAGAGAGAGTGGGGAGGGAGAGAGAGAGTGGGGAGGGAGAGAGAGAGTGGGGAGGGAGAGAGAGAGTGGGGAGGGAGAGAGAGAGTGGGGAGGGAGAGAGAGAGTGGGGGAGGGAGGAGAGAGAGAGTGGGGAGGGAGAGAGAGAGTGGGGAGGGAGAGAGAGAGAGTGGGGAGGGAGAGAGAGAGTGGGGAGGGAGAGAGAGAGTGGGGAGGGAGAGAGAGAGTGGGGAGGGAGAGAGAGAGTGGGGAGGGGAGAGAGAGAGTGGGGAGGGAGAGAGAGAGTGGGGAGGGAGAGAGAGAGTGGGAGGAGAGAGAGAGAGTGGGGAGGGAGAGAGAGTGGGGAGGGAGAGAGAGAGTGGGGAGGGAGAGAGAGAGTGGGGAGGGAGAGAGAGAGTGGGGGGAGGGAGAGAGAGAGTGGGGAGGAGAGAGAGAGTGGGGAGGGAGAGAGAGTGGGGAGGAGAGAGAGAGTGGGGAGGGAGAGAGAGAGTGAGGAGAGAGAGAGTGGGGAGGGAGAGAGAGAGAGAGAGAGAGTGGGGAGGGAGAGAGAGAGGAGAGAGAGAGTGGGGAGGGAGAGAGAGAGTGGAGAGAGAGAGTGGGGAGGGAGAGAGAGAGAGAGAGAGAGAGTGGGGAGGGAGAGAGAGTGGAGAGTGGGGAGGGAGAGAGAGAGTGAGAGAGAGAGTGGGGAGGGAGAGAGAGAGGAGAGTGGGGGAGGGAGAGAGAGAGAGTGGGGAGGGAGAGAGAGAGTGGGGAGGGAGAGAGAGAGTGTGGGGGAGGGGAGAGAGAGAGTGGGGAGGGGAGAGAGAGAGAGTGTGGGGAGGGAGAGAGAGAGTGAGTGGGGAGGGAGAGAGAGAGAGTGGGGAGGGAGAGGAGAGAGAGTGGGGAGGGAGAGAGACTGGGGAGGAGAGAGGGAGAGAGACTGGGGGAGGGAGAGGGAGAGAGACTGGGGAGGGAGAGGGAGAGAGACTGGGGATGGATAGAGAGACTGGGGATGGATAGAGAGAGAGACTGGGGAGGGAGAGAGAGAGAGACTGGGGAGGGAGAGAGAGAGAGACTGGGGAGGGAGAGAGAGAGAGACTGGGGAGGGAGAGAGAGAGAGAGACTGGGGAGGGAGAGAGAGAGAGAGTGGGGAGGGAGAGAGAGAGAGAGTGGGGAGGGAGAGAGAGAGAGTGGGGAGGGAGAGAGAGAGACTGGGGAGGGAGAGAGACTGGGGAGGGAGAGAGACTGGGGAGGGAGAGGAGAGAGAGAGTGGGGAGGGAGAGAGAGAGAGAGAGTGGGGGGAGAGAGAGAGAGGAGAGAGAGAGAGAGTGGGGAGGGAGAGAGAGAGAGAGAGAGAGAGTGGGGAGGGAGAGAGAGAGAGAGAGAGAGTGGGGAGGGAGAGAGAGAGAGAGAGTGGGGAGGGAGAGAGAGAGAGAGAGTGGGGAGGGAGAGAGAGAGAGAGATTGGGGAGGGAGAGAGAGAGAGAGAGAGTGGGGAGGGAGAGAGAGAGAGAGAGTGGGGAGGGAGAGAGAGAGAGAGAGTGGGGAGGGAGAGAGAGAGAGTGGGGAGGGAGAGAGAGAGAGAGTGGGGAGGGAGAGAGAGAGAGAGTGGGGAGGGAGAGAGAGTGGGGAGGGAGAGAGAGAGAGAGAGAGTGGGGAGGGAGAGAGAGAGAGAGAGAGTGGGGAGGGAGAGAGAGAGAGAGAGAGAGTGGGGAGGGAGAGAGAGAGAGAGAGTGGGGAGGGAGAGAGAGAGAGAGTGGGGAGGGAGAGAGAGAGAGTGGGGAGGGAGAGAGAGAGAGAGAGTGGGGAGGGAGAGAGAGAGAGAGAGTGGGGAGGGAGAGAGAGAGAGAGAGTGGGGAGGGAGAGAGAGAGAGAGAGTGGGGAGGGAGAGAGAGAGAGAGTGGGGGAGGGGAGAGAGAGAGAGAGTGGGGGAGGGAGAGAGAGAGAGAGAGTGGGGAGGGAGAGAGAGAGAGAGAGAGTGGGGAGGGAGAGAGAGAGAGAGAGAGTGGGGAGGAGAGAGAGAGAGTGGGGAGGGAGAGAGAGAGAGAGAGAGAGTGGGGAGGGAGAGAGAGAGAGAGAGAGTGGGGAGGGAGAGAGAGAGAGTGGGGAGGGAGAGAGAGAGAGAGCGAGAGTGGGGGAGGGGAGAGAGAGAGAGTGGGGGAGGGAGAGAGAGAGAGTGGGGAGGGAGAGAGAGAGAGTGGGGAGGGAGAGAGAGAGAGTGGGGAGGGAGAGAGAGAGAGTGGGGAGGGAGAGAGAGAGAGTGGGGAGGGAGAGAGAGAGACTGGGGAGGGAGAGAGACTGGGGAGGGAGAGGGAGAGAGACTGGGGAGGGAGAGGGAGAGAGACTGGGGAGGGAGAGGGAGAGAGACTGGGGAGGGAGAGGGAGAGAGACTGGGGAGGGAGAGGGAGAGAGACTGGGGAGGGAGAGAGAGAGAGACTGGGGAGGGAGAGAGAGAGAGACTGGGGAGGGAGAGAGAGAGAGACTGGGGAGGGAGAGAGAGAGAGACTGGGGAGGGAGAGAGAGAGAGACTGGGGAGGGAGAGAGAGAGAGACTGGGGAGGGAGAGAGAGAGAGACTGGGGAGGGAGAGAGAGAGAGACTGGGGAGGGAGAGAGAGAGAGACTGGGGAGGGAGAGAGAGAGAGAGACTGGGGAGGGAGAGAGAGAGAGAGAGACTGGGGAGGGAGAGAGAGAGAGAGAGACTGGGGAGGGAGAGACGAGAGAGAGAGACTGGGGAGGGAGAGAGAGAGAGAGACTGGGGAGGGAGAGTGAGAGAGACTGGGGATGGATAGAGAGAGAGACTGGATGGCTAGAGAGAGAGACTGGGGATAGATAGAAAGAGAATGGGTAGGAAGAGAGAGTGGGGAGGGAGAGAGAGACTGGGTTAAGAGAGAGTGGGGAGGGAGAGAGCAAGACTGGGGAGGGAGAGAGAGACTGGGGTGGGTGAGCGAGAGAGAGGACTGGAGAGGGTGAGAGAGAGCGACTGAGGAGGAAGAGAGAGACTGGGGAGGGAGAGAGAGAGAGAGACTGGGTTAAGAGAGAGAGACTGGGTTAAGAGAGCGAGACTGGGGAGGGAGAGATCGAGACTGGGGAGGGAGAGATCGAGACTGGGGAGGGAGAGATCGAGACTGGGGAGGGAGGGAGAGACTGGGGAGGGAGAGAGAGACTGGGGAGGAGAGATAGACTGGGGAGGAAGAGATAGACTGGGGAGGGAGAGAGACTGGGGACGGAGAGAGAGACTGGGGATGGATAGAGAGACTGGGGATGGATAGAGAGACTGGGGAGGGAGAGAGAGAGAGACTGGGGAGGGAGAGAGAGAGAGACTGGGGAGGGAGAGAGAGAGAGACTGGGGAGGGAGAGAGAGAGAGACTGGGGAGGGAGAGAGAGAGAGACTGGGGAGGGAGAGAGAGAGAGAGACTGGGGAGGGAGAGAGAGAGAGAGAGAGTGGGGAGGGAGAGAGAGAGAGTGGGGAGGGAGAGAGAGGGAGTGGGGAGGGAGAGAGAGAGAGTGGGGAGGGAGAGAGACTGGGGAGGGAGAGAGACTGGGGAGGGAGAGAGACTGGGGAGGGAGAGAGACTGGGGAGGGAGAGAGACTGGGGAGGGAGAGAGACTGGAGAGGGAGAGAGACTGGGGAGGGAGAGGGAGAGATACTGGGGAGGGAGAGGGAGAGAGACTGGGGAGGGAGAGGGAGAGAGACTGGGGAGGGAGAGGGAGAGAGACTGGGGAGGGAGAGGGAGAGAGACTGGGGAGGGAGAGGGAGAGAGACTGGGGAGGGAGAGGGAGAGAGACTGGGGAGGGAGAGAGAGAGAGACTGGGGAGGGAGAGAGAGAGAGACTGGGGAGGGAGAGAGAGAGAGACTGGGGAGGGAGAGAGAGAGAGATGGGGAGGGAGAGAGAGAGAGAGACTGGGGAGGGAGAGAGAGAGAGACTGGGGAGGGAGAGAGAGAGAGAGACTGGGGAGGGAGAGAGAGAGAGAGACTGGGGAGGGAGAGAGAGAGACTGGGGAGGGGAGAGAGAGAGAGAGACTGGGGAGGGAGAGAGAGAGAGAGAGACTGGGGAGGGAGAGAGAGAGAGAGAGACTGGGGAGGGAGAGAGAGAGAGAGACTGGGGAGGGAGAGAGAGAGAGAGAGACTGGGGAGGGAGAGAGAGAGAGAGAGAGACTGGGGAGGGAGAGAGAGAGAGAGAGAGACTGGGGAGGGAGAGAGAGAGAGAGAGACTGGGGAGGGAGAGAGAGAGAGAGAAAGAGAGAGACTGGGGAGGGAGAGAGAGAGAGAGAGACTGGGGAGGGAGAGAGAGAGAGAGAGACTGGGGAGGGAGAGAGAGAGAGACTGGGGAGGGAGAGAGAGAGAGAGACTGGGGAGGGAGAGAGAGAGAGACTGGTGAGGGAGCGAGAGAGACTTGGGAGGGAGAGAGAGAGAGAGACTGGGAATTGAGGGAGAGAGAGAGTGGGGAGGGAGAGAGAGAGAGAGACTGGGGAGGGAGAGAGAGAGAGAGAGAGACTTGGGAGGGAGAGAGAGAGACTGGGGAGGGAGAGAGAGACTGGGGAGGGAGAGAGAGACTGGGGAGGGAGAGAGAGACTGGGGAGGGAGAGAGAGAGACTGGGGAGGGAGAGAGAGAGAGAGAGAGACTGGGGAGGGAGAGAGAGAGAGACTGGAGATGGATAGAGAGAGAGACTGGAGATGGATAGAGAGAGAGACTGGAGATGGATAGAGAGAGTCTGGGGATGGATAGAGAGAGAGAGTGGGGAGGGAGAGAGAGAGAGTGGGGAGGGAGAGAGAGAGAGTGGGGAGGGAGAGAGAGAGAGTGGGGAGGGAGAGAGAGAGAGTGGGGAGGGAGAGAGAGAGTGGGGAGGGAGAGAGAGAGAGTGGGGAGGGAGAGAGAGAGAGTGGGGAGGGAGAGAGAGAGAGTGGGGAGGGAGAGAGAGAGAGTGGGGAGGGAGAGAGAGAGAGTGGGGAGGGAGAGAGAGAGAGTGGGGAGGGAGAGAGAGAGAGTGGGGAGGGAGAGAGAGAGAGTGGGGAGGGAGAGAGAGAGAGTGGGGAGGGAGAGAGAGAGAGTGGGGAGGGAGAGAGAGAGAGTGGGGAGGGAGAGAGAGAGAGTGGGGAGGGAGAGAGAGAGAGTGGGGAGGGAGAGAGAGAGAGTGGGGGAGGGAGAGAGAGAGTGGGGAGGGAGAGAGAGAGAGTGGGAGGGAGAGAGAGAGAGTGGGGAGGGAGAGAGAGAGAGTGGGGAGGGAGAGAGAGAGAGTGGGGAGGGAGAGAGAGAGAGTGGGGAGGGAGAGAGAGAGAGTGGGGAGGGAGAGAGAGAGAGTGGGGAGGGAGAGAGAGAGAGTGGTGAGGTAGAGATAGACTGGGGAGGGAGAGAGACTGGGGACGGAGAGAGAGAGAGACTGGGGATGGATAGAGAGACTGGGGAGGGAGAGAGAGAGAGACTGGGGAGGGAGAGAGAGAGAGACTGGGGAGGGAGAGAGAGAGAGACTGGGGAGGGAGAGAGAGAGAGACTGGGGAGGGAGAGAGAGAGAGACTGGGGAGGGAGAGAGAGAGAGACTGGGGAGGGAGAGAGAGAGAGACTGGGGAGGGAGAGAGAGAGAGACTGGGGAGGGAGAGAGAGAGAGACTGGGGAGGAAGAGAGAGAGAGACTGGGGAGGGAGAGAGAGAGAGACTGGGGAGGGAGAGAGAGAGAGAGACTGGGGAGGGAGAGAGAGAGAGAGACTGGGGAGGGAGAGAGAGAGAGAGAGAGTGGGGAGGGAGAGAGAGAGAGAGAGTGGGGAGGGAGAGAGAGAGAGTGGGGAGGGAGAGAGAGAGAGTGGGGAGGGAGAGAGAGAGAGACTGGTGAGGGAGCGAGAGAGACTTGGGAGGGAGAGAGAGAGAGAGACTGGGAATTGAGGGAGAGAGAGAGTGGGGAGGGAGAGAGAGAGAGAGACTGGGGAGGGAGAGAGAGAGAGACTGGGGAGGGAGAGAGAGACTGGGGAGGGAGAGAGAGACTGGGGAGGGAGAGAGAGACTGGGGAGGGAGAGAGAGACTGGGGAGGGAGAGAGAGAGACTGGGGAGGGAGAGAGAGAGAGAGAGACTGGGGAGGGAGAGAGAGAGAGACTGGAGATGGATAGAGAGAGAGACTGGAGATGGATAGAGAGAGTCTGGGGATGGATAGAGAGAGAGAGTGGGGAGGGAGAGAGAGAGAGTGGGGAGGGAGAGAGAGAGAGTGGGGAGGGAGAGAGAGAGAGTGGGGAGGGAGAGAGAGAGAGTGGGGAGGGAGAGAGAGAGAGTGGGGAGGGAGAGAGAGAGAGTGGGGAGGGAGAGAGAGAGAGACTGGGGAGGGAGAGAGAGAGAGACTGGGGAGGGAGAGAGAGAGAGAGACTGGGGAGGAGAGAGAGAGAGAGACTGGGGAGGGAGAGAGAGAGAGAGAGAGTGGGGAGGGAGAGAGAGAGAGTGGGGAGGGAGAGAGAGAGAGTGGGGAGGGAGAGAGAGAGAGTGGGGAGGGAGAGAGAGAGAGTGGGGAGGGAGAGAGAGAGACTGGGGAGGGAGAGAGACTGGGGAGGGAGAGAGAGAGAGAGAGTGGGGAGGGGAGAGAGAGAGAGAGAGAGTGGGGAGAGAGAGAGAGTGGGGAGGAAGAGAGAGAGAGAGAGTGGGGAGGGAGAGAGAGAGAGAGAGAGAGAGTGGGGAGGGAGAGAGAGAGAGAGAGAGAGAGAGAGTGGGGAGGGAGAGAGAGAGAGAGAGAGAGTGGGGAGGGAGAGAGAGAGAGAGAGAGAGAGAGAGTGGGGAGGGAGAGAGAGAGAGAGTGGGGAGGGAGAGAGAGAGAGAGAGTGGGGAGGGAGAGAGAGAGAGAGAGTGGGGAGGGAGAGAGAGAGAGAGAGTGGGGAGGGAGAGAGAGAGAGAGAGAGAGAGAGTGGGGAGGGAGAGAGAGAGAGAGAGTGGGGAGGGAGAGAGAGAGGGAGAGTGGGGAGGGAGAGAGAGAGAGAGAGTGGGGAGGGAGAGAGAGAGAGTGGGGAGGGAGAGAGAGAGAGAGTGGGGAGGGAGAGAGAGAGAGAGAGAGAGAGAGTGGGGAGGGAGAGAGAGAGAGAGAGTGGGGAGGGAGAGAGAGAGAGAGAGAGTGGGAGGGAGAGAGAGAGAGAGAGTGGGGAGGGGAGAGAGAGAGAGAGAGTGGGGAGGGAGAGTGAGAGAGAGAGTGGGGAGGGAGAGAGAGAGAGAGAGTGGGGAGGGAGAGAGAGAGAGAGAGTGGGGAGGGAGTGAGAGAGAGAGAGTGGGGAGTGGGGAGGGAGAGAGAGAGAGTGGGGAGGGAGAGAGAGAGAGAGTGGGGAGGGAGAGAGAGAGAGAGTGGGGAGGGAGAGAGAGAGAGTGGGGAGGGTGAGAGAGAGAGAGAGTGGGGGGGAGGAGAGAGAGAGTGGGAGGGAGAGAGAGAGTGGGGAGGGAGAGAGAGAGAGAGAGTGGGGAGGGAGAGAGAGAGAGAGAGAGTGGGGAGGGAGAGAGAGAGAGAGAGAGTGGGGAGGGAGACAGAGAGAGAGAGAGTGGGGAGGGAGAGAGAGAGAGAGAGAGTGGGGAGGGAGAGAGAGAGAGAGAGAGTGGGGAGGGAGAGAGAGAGAGAGAGAGTGGGGAGGGAGAGAGAGAGAGAGAGTGGGGAGGGAGAGAGAGAGAGAGAGAGTGGGGAGGGAGAGAGAGAGAGTGGGGAGGGAGAGAGAGAGAGTGGGGAGGGAGAGAGAGAGAGTGGGGAGGGAGAGAGAGAGAGTGGGGAGGGAGAGAGAGAGAGTGGGGAGGGAGAGAGAGAGAGTGGGGAGGAGAGAGAGAGAGTGGGGAGGGAGAGAGAGAGAGTGGGGAGGGAGAGAGACTGGGGAGGGAGAGAGACTGGGGAGGGAGAGGGAGAGAGACTGGGGAGGGAGAGGGAGAGAGACTGGGGAGGGAGAGAGAGAGAGACTGGGGAGGGAGAGAGAGAGAGAGACTGGGGAGGGAGAGAGAGAGAGACTGGGGAGGGAGAGAGAGAGAGACTGGGGAGGGAGAGAGAGAGAGACTGGGGAGGGAGAGAGAGAGAGACTGGGGAGGGAGAGAGAGAGAGACTGGGGAGGGAGAGAGAGAGAGAGACTGGGGAGGGAGAGAGAGAGAGAGACTGGGGAGGGAGAGAGAGAGAGAGAGACTGGGGAGGGAGAGAGAGAGAGAGACTGGGGAGGGAGAGTGAGAGAGACTGGGGATGGATAGAGAGAGAGACTGGATGGCTAGAGAGAGAGACTGGGGATAGATAGAAAGAGAATGGGTAGGAAGAGAGACTGGGGAGGGAGAGAGAGACTGGGTTAAGAGAGAGTGGGAGGGAGAGAGCAAGACTGGGGAGGGAGAGAGACACTGGGGTGGGTGAGCGAGAGAGAGGACTGGAGAGGGTGAGAGAGAGAGACTGAGGAGGAAGAGAGAGACTGGGGAGGGAGAGAGAGAGAGAGACTGGGTTAAGAGAGAGAGACTGGGTTAAGAGAGAGAGACTGGGTTAAGAGAGAGAGACTGGGGAGGGAGAGATCGAGACTGGGAGGGAGAGATCGAGACAGGGGAGGGAGGGAGAGACTGGGGAGGGAGAGAGAGACTGGGGAGGGAGAGATAGACTGGGGAGGAAGAGATAGACTGGGGAGGAAGAGATAGACTGGGGAGGGAGAGAGACTGGGGACGGAGAGAGAGAGAGACTGGGGATGGATAGAGAGACTGGGGATGGATAGAGAGAGAGACTGGGGAGGGAGAGAGAGAGAGACTGGGGAGGGAGAGAGAGAGAGACTGGGGAGGGAGAGAGAGAGAGACTGGGGAGGGAGAGAGAGAGAGACTGGGGAGGGAGAGAGACTGGGGAGGGAGAGAGACTGGGGAGGGAGAGAGACTGGAGAGGGAGAGAGACTGGGGAGGGAGAGGGAGAGAGACTGGGGAGGGAGAGGGAGAGAGACTGGGGAGGGAGAGGGAGAGAGACTGGGGAGGGAGAGGGAGAGAGACTGGGGAGGGAGAGGGAGAGAGACTGGGGAGGAGAGGGAGAGAGACTGGGGAGGGAGAGGGAGAGAGACGGGAGGGAGAGAGAGAGAGACTGGGGAGGGAGAGAGAGAGAGACTGGGGAGGGAGAGAGAGAGAGATGGGGAGGGAGAGAGAGAGAGAGACTGGGGAGGGAGAGAGAGAGAGACTGGGGAGGGAGAGAGAGAGAGAGACTGGGGAGGGAGAGAGAGAGAGAGACTGGGGAGGGAGAGAGAGAGACTGGGGAGGGAGAGAGAGAGAGAGACTGGGGAGGGAGAGAGAGAGAGAGACTGGGGAGGGAGAGAGAGAGAGAGAGACTGGGGAGGGAGAGAGAGAGAGAGACTGGGGAGGAGAGAGAGAGAGAGAGACTGGGGAGGGAGAGAGAGAGAGAGAGAGACTGGGGAGGGAGAGAGAGAGAGAGAGAGACTGGGGAGGGAGAGAGAGAGAGAGACTGGGGAGGGAGAGAGAGAGACTTGGGAGGGAGAGAGAGAGAGAGACTGGGGAGGGGGAGGGAGCGAGAGGGAGACTGGGGGAGGGAGCGAGAGAGAGACTGGGGAGGGAGCGAGAGAGAGACTGGGGAGAGAGCGAGAGAGAGACTGGGGAGGGAGCGAGAGAGAGACTGGGGAGGGAGCGAGAGAGAGACTGGGGAGGGAGCGAGAGAGAGACTGGGGAGGGAGCGAGAGAGAGACTGGGGAGGGAGCGAGAGAGACTGGGGAGGGAGAGAGAGACTGGGGAGGGAGAGAGAGAGAGAGAGAGAGAGACTGGGGAGGGAGAGAGAGAGAGAGAAAGAGAGAGACTGGGGAGGGAGAGAGAGAGAGAGAGACTGGGGAGGGAGAGAGAGAGAGAGACTGGGGAGGGAGAGAGAGAGAGACTGGGGAGGGAGAGAGAGAGAGAGACTGGGGAGGGAGAGAGAGAGAGACTGGTGAGGGAGCGAGAGAGACTTGGGAGGGAGAGAGAGAGAGAGACTGGGAATTGAGGGAGAGAGAGAGTGGGGAGGGAGAGAGAGAGAGAGACTGGGGAGGGAGAGAGAGAGAGAGAGAGAGACTGGGGAGCGAGAGAGAGAGAGAGACTTGGGAGGGAGAGAGAGAGACTGGGGAGGGAGAGAGAGACTGGGGAGGGAGAGAGAGACTGGGGAGGGAGAGAGAGACTGGGGAGGGAGAGAGAGAGAGTGGGGAGGGAGAGAGAGAGAGTGGGGAGGGAGAGAGAGAGAGTGGGGAGGGAGAGAGAGAGAGTGGGGAGGGAGAGAGAGAGAGTGGGGAGGGAGAGAGAGAGAGTGGGGAGGGAGAGAGTGGGGAGGGAGAGAGTGGGGAGGGAGAGAGAGAGAGTGGGGAGGGAGAGAGAGAGAGTGGGGAGGTAGAGAGAGAGAGTGGGGAGGGAGAGAGAGAGAGTGGGGAGGGAGAGAGAGAGTGGGGAGGGAGAGAGAGAGTGACTGGGGAGGGAGAGAGAGAGAGACTGGGGAGGGAGAGAGAGAGAGACTGGGGAGGGAGAGAGAGAGAGACTGGGGAGGGAGAGAGAGAGAGACTGGGGAGGGAGAGAGAGAGAGACTGGGGAGGGAGAGAGAGAGAGAGAGACTGGGGAGGGAGAGAGAGAGAGAGACTGGGGAGGGAGAGAGAGAGAGAGAGACTGGGGAGGGAGAGAGAGAGAGAGAGGACTGGGGAGGGAGAGAGAGAGAGAGACTGGGGAGGGAGTGTGAGAGAGACTGGGGATGGATAGAGAGAGAGACTGGATGGCTAGAGAGAGAGACTGGGGATAGATAGAAAGAGAATGGGTAGGAAGAGAGACTGGGGAGGGAGAGAGAGACTGGGTTAAGAGAGAGTGGGGAGGGAGAGAGCGAGACTGGGGAGGGAGAGAGAGACTGGGGTGGGTGAGCGAGAGAGAGGACTGGGGAGGGTGAGAGAGAGAGACTGAGGAGGAAGAGAGAGACTGGGGAGGGAGAGAGAGAGAGAGACTGGGTTAAGAGAGAGAGACTGGGTTAAGAGAGCGAGACTGGGGAGGGAGAGATCGAGACTGGGGAGGGAGAACGAGACTGGGGAGGGAGAGAGAGACTGGGGAGGGAGAGATAGACTGGGGAGGAAGAGATAGACTGGGGAGGGAGAGAGACTGGGGACGGAGAGAGAGAGAGACTGGGGATGGATAGAGAGACTGGGGATGGATAGAGAGAGAGACTGGGGAGGGAGAGAGAGAGAGACTGGGGAGGGAGAGGGAGAGAGACTGGGGAGGGAGAGGGAGAGAGACTGGGGAGGGAGAGGGAGAGAGACTGGGGAGGGAGAGGGAGAGAGACTGGGGAGGAGAGAGGGAGAGAGACTGGGGAGGGAGAGGGAGAGAGACTGGGAGGGAGAGGGAGAGAGACTGGGGAGGGAGAGGGAGAGAGACTGGGGAGGGAGAGGGAGAGAGACTGGGGAGGGAGAGGGAGAGGGACTGGGGAGGGAGAGAGAGAGAGAGACTGGGGAGGGAGAGAGAGAGAGAGACTGGGGAGGGAGAGAGAGAGAGAGACTGGGGAGGGAGAGAGAGAGAGAGACTGGGGATGGATAGAGAGAGGGAGACTGGGGAGGAAGAGAGGGAGACTGGGAGGAAGAGAGAGAGAGACTGGGGATGGATAGAGAGAGAGAGACTGGGGAGGGAGAGAGAGAGGGACTGGGGAGGGAGAGAGAGAGAGAGACTGGGGAGGGAGAGAGAGAGAGACTGGGGAGGGAGAGAGAGACTGGGGAGGGAGAGAGAGAGAGAGAGACTGGGGAGGGAGAGAGAGAGAGAGAGACTGGGGAGGGAGAGAGAGAGAGAGATACTGGGGAGGGAGAGAGAGAGACTGGGGAGGGAGAGAGAGAGACTGGGGAGGGAGAGAGAGAGAGACTGGGGATAGATAGAAAGAGAATGGGTAGGAAGAGAGACTGGGGAGGGAGAGAGAGACTGGGGTTGGTGAGCGAGAGAGAGGACTGGGGAGGGTGAGAGAGAGAGACTGAGGAGGAAGAGAGAGACTGGGGAGGGAGAGAGAGAGAGAGACTGGGTTAAGAGAGAGAGACTGGGTTAAGAGAGAGAGACTGGGTTAAGAGAGAGAGACTGGGTTAAGAGAGAGAGACTGGGTTAAGAGAGCGAGACTGGGTTAAGAGAGCGAGACTGGGTTAAGAGAGCGAGACTGGGTTAAGAGAGCGAGACTGGGTTAAGAGAGAGAGACTGGGGAGGGAGAGAGAGACTGGGGAGGGAGAGAGAGACTGGGGAGGGAGAGAGAGACTGGGGAGGGAGAGAGAGACTGGGGAGGGAGAGAGAGACTGGGGAGGGAGAGAGAGACTGGGGAGGGAGAGAGAGACTGGGGAGGGAGAGAGAGACTGGGGAGGGAGAGAGAGAGACTGGGGACGGGGAGAGAGAGAGACTGGGGATGGATAGAGAGACTGGGGATGGAGAGAGAGAGAGACTGGGGATGGAGAGAGAGAGAGACTGGGGAGGGAGAGAGAGAGAGACTGGGGAGGGAGAGAGAGAGAGACTGGGGAGGGAGAGAGAGAGAGACTGGGGAGGGAGAGAGAGAGAGACTGGGGAGGGAGAGAGAGAGAGACTGGGGAGGGAGAGAGAGAGAGACTGGGGAGGGAGAGAGAGAGAGACTGGGGAGGGAGAGTGAGAGAGACTGGGGGAGGGAGAGAGAGAGAGACTGGGGAGAGAGAGAGACTGGGGAGGGAGAGGGAGAGAGACTGGGGAGGGAGAGAGAGAGAGAGACTGGGGAGGGAGAGAGAGAGAGACTGGGGAGGGAGAGCGAGAGAGACTGGGGAGGGAGAGAGAGAGACTGGGGAGGGAGAGAGAGAGACTGGGGAGGGAGAGAGAGCGAGACTGGGAATGGATAGAGAGAGAGACTGGGGTTGGATAGAGAGAGACTGGGGAGGGAGGAGAGAGACAGACTGGGTTAAGAGAGAGAGACTGGGGAGGGAGAGAGCGAGACTGGGGAGGGAGAGAGAGAGAGAGACTGGGGAGGGAGAAAGAGATAGACTGGGGAGGGAGAGAGCGAGACTGGGGATGGATAGCGAGAGAGACTGGGGAAGGAGAGAGAGAGAGACTGGGGAGGGAGGGAGAGAGACTGGGGAGGGAGGGAGAGAGACTGGGGAGGGGGAGTGAGAGTGACTGGGGAGGAAGATAGAGACTGGGGAGGAAGAGGGAGCGAGAGACTTGGCAGGGGGGGAGAGAGAGACTGGGGAGGGAGAGAGAGAGAGACTGGGGAGGGAGAGAGAGAGAGACTGGGGGAAGAGAGACTGGGGAGGGAGGAAGCAGAGACCGGTGAGAGAGAGAGAGGACTGGGGAGGGAGAGAGAGAGAGGGACTGGGGAGAGAGAGAGACTGGAGAGGGAGAGGGAGAGAGAGAGACTGGGGAGGGAGAGAGAGAGAGACTGGGTAGGGAGAGAGAGACTGGGGAGGGAGGGAGGGAGAGAGAGAGTGACTGGGGAGGGAGAGAGAGAGTGACTGGGGAGGGAGAGAGAGAGTGACTGGGGAGGGAGAGAGAGAGAGACTGGGGAGGGAGAGAGAGAGTGACTGGGGAGGCAGAGAGAGAGAGACTGGGGATGGATAGAGTGTGACTGGGGAGGGAGAGAGACTGGGGAGGAAGAGCTAGACCGGGGAGAGTGGGAGTGACTGGGGATGGATAGAGAGATAGGCTGGGGACGGGGGAGAGAGAGAGAGAGACTGGGGAGGGAGAGAGAGAGAGACTGGCTCGAGAGAGAGGGACTGGGGATGGATAGAGAGAGGGACTGGGGAATGATAGAGCGAGAGACTGGGGAGGAAGAGAGAGAGAGAGGCTGGGGAGGGAGAGAGAGAGATTGGGGAGGGGGAGAGAGAGAGAGACTGGGGAGGGGGAGAGAGTGACTGGGGGGGAGAGAGAGTGACTGGGGGGGGAGAGAGAGTGACTGGGGGGGAGAGAGAGTGACTGGGGGGGAGAGAGAGTGACTGGGGGGGAGAGAGAGTGACTGGGGGGGAGAGAGAGTGACTGGGGGGGAGAGAGAGTGACTGGGGGGGAGAGAGAGTGACTGGGGGGGAGAGAGAGTGACTGGGGGGGATGGATAGAGAGAGAGACTGGGGTTGGATAGAGAGAGACTGGGGAGGGAGAGAGAGACAGACTGGGTTAAGAGAGAGAGACTGGGGAGGGAGAGAGCGAGACTGGGGAGGGAGAGAGAGAGAGACTGGGGAGGGAGAAAGAGATAGACTGGGGAGGGAGAGAGCGAGACTGGGGATGGATAGCGAGAGAGACTGGGGAAGGAGAGAGAGACTGGGGAGGGAGAGAGAGAGAGACTGGGTTAAGAGAGAGTGGGGAGGGAGAGAGCGAGACTGGGGAGGGAGAGAGAGACTAGGGTGGGTGAGCGAGAGAGAGGACTGGGGAGGGTGAGAGAGAGAGACTGAGGAGGAAGAGAGAGAGACTGAGGAGGAAGAGAGAGAGACTGAGGAGGAAGAGAGAGAGACTGGGGATGGATAGAGAGAGAGACTGGGGATGGATAGAGAGAGAGACTGGGGATGGATAGAGAGAGAGACTGGGGATGGATAGAGAGAGAGACTGGGGATGGATAGAGAGAGAGACTGGGGATGGATAGAGAGAGAGACTGGGGATGGATAGAGAGAGAGACTGGGGATGGATAGAGAGAGAGACTGGGGATGGATAGAGAGAGAGACTGGGGATGGATAGAGAGAGAGACTGGGGATGGATAGA
This sequence comes from Scyliorhinus torazame, assembly GCF_047496885.1. Taxonomy (NCBI): domain Eukaryota; kingdom Metazoa; phylum Chordata; class Chondrichthyes; order Carcharhiniformes; family Scyliorhinidae; genus Scyliorhinus; species Scyliorhinus torazame. The sequence continues at coordinate 31,059 of NW_027309200.1, read as the reverse complement.
GAGAGAGACTGGGGGATGGATAGAGAGAGAGACTGGGGATGGATAGAGAGAGACTGGGGATGGATAGAGAGAGAGAGACTGGGGATGGATAGAGAGAGACTGGGGATGGATAGAGAGAGAGACTGGAGATGAAGAGAGAGTCTGGGGAGAGAGAGAGAGAGACTGGGGAGGGAGAGAGAGAGAGAGACTGGGGAGGGAGAGAGAGAGAGAGACTGGGGAGGGAGAGAGAGCGAGAGACTGGGGATGGAGAGAGAGAGAGAGAGACTGGGGATGGATAGAGAGAGAGGACTGGGGATGGATAGAGAGAGAGACTGGGGATGGATAGAGAGAGAGACTGGGGATGGATAGAGAGAGAGACTGGGGATGGATAGAGAGAGAGACTGGGGATGGATAGAGAGAGAGACTGGGGATGGATAGAGAGAGACTGGGGATGGATAGAGAGAGAGTCTGGGGAGGAAGAGAGAGAGACTGGGGAGAGAGAGAGAGAGACTGGGGAGGGAGGGAGAGAGAGAGAGAGACTGGGGATGGAGAGAGAGAGAAAGAGACTGGGGATGGAGAGAGACTGGGGATGGAGAGCGAGAGAGAGACTGGGGATGGAGACCGAGAGAGACTGGAGAGGAAGAGAGAGAGACTGGGGAGCAAGCGAGAGAGACTGGGGAGGGGGAGAGACTTGGGAGGGAGAGAGAGACTGGCTAGAGAGAGGGACTGGGGATGGAGAGAGAGAGACTGGGGAGGGAGAGAGAGAGAGAGACTGGGGAGGGAGAGAGAGAGAGAGAGACTGGGGAGGGAGGGAGAGAGAGAGACTGGGGAGGGGGAGAGAGAGAGACTGGGGGGAGAGAGAGGGACTGGGGGAGAGAGAGAGACTGGGGGGAGAGCGAGACAGGGGAGGGAGAGAGCGAGACTGGGGAGGGACAGAGAGAGAGACTGGGGATGGACAGAGAGAGAGACTGGGGGATGGACAGGAGAGAGAGACTGGGGATGGACAGAGAGAGAGACTGGGGATGGACAGAGAGAGAGACTGGGGATGGACAGAGAGAGAGACTGGGGAGGGAGTGAGAAAGAGAGACTGGGGAGGGAGAGAGAAAGAGAGACTGGGGAGGGAGAGAGACTGGGGAGGCAGAGAGAGAGAGAGACTGGGGAGGTAGAGAGAGAGAGAGAGAGACTGGGGATGGAATGAGAGACAGAATGGGGAGGGAGCGAGTGAGAGAGAGACTGGGGATGGATTGAGAGAGAGACTGGGGATGGATTGAGAGAGAGACTGGGGATGGATAGAGAGAGAGACTGGGGATGGATAGAGAGAGAGACTGGGGATGGATAGAGAGAGAGACTGGGGATGGATAGAGAGAGAGACTGGGGATGGATAGAGAGAGAGACTGGGGATGGATAGAGAGAGAGACTGGGGATGGATAGAGAGAGAGACTGGGGATGGATAGAGAGAGAGACTGGGGATGGATAGAGAGAGACTGGGGATGGATAGAGAGAGAGACTGGAGAGGAAGAGAGAGACTGGGGAGGGAGAGAGAGAGAGACTGGGGAGGGAGAGAGAGAGAGAGACTGGGGAGGGAGAGAGAGAGAGACTGGGGAGGGAGAGAGAGAGAGACTGGGGAGGGAGAGAGAGAGAGACTGGGGAGGGAGAGAGAGAGAGACTGGGGAGGGAGAGAGAGAGAGACTGGGGAGGGAGAGAGAGAGAGACTGGGGAGGGAGAGAGAGAGAGACTGGGGAGGGAGAGAGAGAGAGACTGGGGAGGGAGAGAGAGAGAGACTGGGGAAGGAGAGAGAGACTGGGGAGGGAGAGAGAGAGAGAGAGACTGGGGATGGAGAGAGAGAGAGACTGGGGAAGGAGAGAGAGACTGGGGAGGGAGAGAGAGAGAGAGAGACTGGGGATGGAGAGAGAGAGAGAGACTGGGGATGGATAGAGAGAGAGACTGGGGATGGATAGAGAGAGAGACTGGGGATGGATAGAGAGAGAGACTGGGGATGGATAGAGAGAGAGACTGGGGATGGATAGAGAGAGAGACTGGGGATGGATAGAAAGAGACTGGGGATGGATAGAGAGAGAGACTGGAGAGGAAGAGAGAGTCTGGGGAGGAAGAGAGAGAGACTGGGGAGAGAGAGAGAGAGAGACTGGGGAGGGAGAGAGAGAGAGAGACTGGGGAGGGAGAGAGAGAGAGAGACTGGGGAGGGAGAGAGAGAGAGAGACTGGGGAGGGAGAGAGAGAGAGAGACTGGGGATGGAGAGAGAGAGAGAGACTGGGGATGGAGAGAGAGAGAGACTGGGGATGGAGAGAGAGAGACTGGGGATGGAGAGAGAGAGAGACTGGAGAGGAAGAGAGAGAGACTGGGGAGGAAGCGAGAGAGACTGGGGAGGGAGAGAGACTGGGGAGGGAGGGAGAGAGCGAGACTGGGGATGGATAGAGAGAGAGACTGGGGATGGATAGAGAGAGAGACTGGGGATGGATAGAGAGAGAGACTGGGGATGGATAGAGAGAGAGACTGGGGATGGATAGAGAGAGAGACTGGGGATGGATAGAGAGAGAGACTGGGGATGGATAGAGAGAGAGACTGGGGATGGATAGAGAGAGAGAGACTGGGGATGGATAGAGAGAGACGGGATGGATAGAGAGAGAGTCTGGGGAGAGAGAGAGAGAGACTGGGGAGGGAGAGAGAGAGAGACTGGGGAGGGAGAGAGAGAGAGACTGGGGAGGGAGAGAGAGCGAGAGACTGGGGATGGAGAGAGAGAGAGAGAGACTGGGGATGGAGAGAGAGAGAGAGAGACTGGGGATGGATAGAGAGAGAGACTGGGGATGGATAGAGAGAGAGACTGGGGATGGATAGAGAGAGAGACTGGGGATGGATAGAGAGAGAGACTGGGGATGGATAGAGAGAGAGACTGGGGATGGATAGAGAGAGAGACTGGGGATGGATAGAGAGAGAGACTGGGGATGGATAGAGAGACTGGGGATGGATAGAGAGAGAGACTGGGGATGGATAGAGAGAGACTGGGGATGGATAGAGAGAGAGTCTGGGGAGGAAGAGAGAGAGACTGGGGAGAGAGAGAGAGAGACTGGGGAGGGATAGAGAGAGAGAGAGAGACTGGGGAGGGAGAGAGAGAGAGAGACTGGGGATGGAGAGAGAGAGCGAGAGACTGGGGATGGAGAGAGACTGGGGATGGAGAGCGAGAGAGAGACTGGGGATGGAGAGCGAGAGAGACTGGAGAGGAAGAGAGAGAGACTGGGGAGGAAGCGAGAGAGACTGGGGAGGGGGAGAGACTGGGGAGGGAGAGAGAGACTGGCTAGAGAGAGGGACTGGGGATGGATAGAGAGTGGGACTGGGGCTGGAGAGAGAGAGAGACTGGGGGGAGAGAGAGGGACTGGGGGGAGAGAGAGAGACTGGGGGGAGAGCGAGACTGGGGAGGGAGAGAGAGAGACTGGGGATGGACAGAGAGAGAGACTGGGGATGGACAGAGAGAGAGACTGGGGATGGACAGAGAGAGAGACTGGGGATGGACAGAGAGAGAGACTGGGGATGGACAGAGAGAGAGACTGGGGATGGACAGGGAGAGAGACTGGGGAGGCAGAGAGACTGGGGAGGGAGTGAGAAAGAGAGACTGGGGAGGGAGAGAGAAAGAGAGACTGGGGAGGGAGAGAGACTGGGGAGGTAGAGAGAGAGAGAGACTGGGGAGGTAGAGAGAGAGAGAGAGAGACTGGGGATGGAATGAGAGACAGAATGGGGAGGGAGCGAGAGAGAGAGAGACTGGGGATGGATTGAGAGAGAGACTGGGGATGGATTGAGAGAGAGACTGGGGATGGATAGAGAGAGAGACTGGGGATGGATAGAGAGAGAGACTGGGGATGGATAGAGAGAGAGACTGGGGATGGATAGAGAGAGAGACTGGGGATGGATAGAGAGAGAGACTGGGGATGGATAGAGAGAGAGACTGGGGATGGATAGAGAGAGAGACTGGGGATGGATAGAGAGAGAGACTGGGGATGGATAGAGAGAGAGACTGGGGATGGATAGAGAGAGAGACTGGGGATGGATAGAGAGAGAGACTGGGGATGGATAGAGAGAGAGACTGGGGATGGATAGAGAGAGAGACTGGAGAGGAAGAGAGAGTCTGGGGAGAGAGAGAGAGAGACTGGGGAGGGAGAGAGAGAGAGACTGGGGAGAGAGAGAGAGAGACTGGGGAGGGAGAGAGAGAGAGACTGGGGAAGGAGAGAGAGACTGGGGAGGGAGAGAGAGAGAGAGAGTGACTGGGGATGGAGAGAGAGAGAGAGACTGGGGATGGATAGAGAGAGAGACTGGGGATGGATAGAGAGAGAGACTGGGGATGGATAGAGAGAGAGACTGGGGATGGATAGAGAGAGAGACTGGGGATGGATAGAGAGAGAGACTGGGGATGGATAGAAAGAGACTGGGGATGGATAGAGAGAGAGACTGGAGAGGAAGAGAGAGTCTGGGGAGGAAGAGAGGGAGACTGGGGAGAGAGAGAGAGAGACTGGGGAGGGAGAGAGAGAGAGACTGGGGAGGGAGAGAGAGAGAGAGACTGGGGATGGAGAGAGAGAGACGGGATGGAGAGAGAGAGAGACTGGGGATGGAGAGAGAGAGACTCGGGATGGAGAGAGAGAGAGACTGGAGAGGAAGAGAGAGAGACTGGGGATGGATAGAGAGAGAGACTGGAGAGGAAGAGAGAGTCTGGGGAGGAAGAGAGGGAGACTGGGGAGAGAGAGAGAGACTGGGGAGGGAGAGAGAGAGAGACTGGGGAGGGAGAGAGAGAGAGAGACTGGGGATGGAGGGGATGGAGAGAGAGAGACTGGGGATGGAGAGAGAGAGAGACTGGGGATGGAGAGAGAGAGACTCGGGATGGAGAGAGAGAGAGACTGGAGAGGAAGAGAGAGAGACTGGGGAGGGAGAGAGACTGGGGAGGGAGGGAGAGAGAGAGACTGGGGAGGGAGAGAGAGAGAGACTGGGGAGGGAGAGAGAGAGAGACTGGGAGGGAGAGAGAGAGAGACTGGGGAGGGAGAGAGAGAGAGACTGGGGAGGGAGAGAGAGAGAGACTGGGGAGGGAGAGAGAGAGAGACTGGGGAGGGAGAGAGAGAGAGACGGGAGGGAGGGAGGGAGAGAGAGACTGGGGAGGGAGAGAGAGAGAGACTGGGGATGGATTGAGAGAGAGAGAGACTGGGAGGAGGGAGAGAGAGAGAGAGAGACTGGGGAGAGGAGAGAGAGAGAGAGAGAGAGACTGGGGAGGGAGAGAGAAAGAGAGACTGGGGAGGGAGAGAGATAGAGAGACTGGGGAGGGAGAGAGAGAGACTGGGGAGAGAGAGAGAGACTGGGGAGGGAGAGAGAGAGACAGAATGGGGAGGGAGAGAGAGAGAGAGAGAGACTGGGGATGGATTGAGAGAGAGACTGGGGATGGATTGAGAGAGAGACTGGGGATGGATTGAGAGAGAGACTGGGGATGACTAGAGAGAGACTGGAGAGGAAGAGATAGTCTGGGGAGGAGAGAGAGAGACTGGGGAGGGAGAGAGAGAGACTGGGGAGGGAGAGAGAGAGAGAGAGACTGGGGAGGGAGAGAGTGAGAGAGACTGGGGAGGGAGAGAGAGAGAGAGAGCGAGAGACTGGGGATGGATAGAGAGAAAAAGAGACTGGGGATGGATAGAGAGAGAGACTGGGGATGGATAGAGAGAGAGACTGGGATGGATTGAGAGAGAGACTGGGGATGGATAGAGAGAGAGACTGGGGAGGGAGGGAGCGAGACTGGGGAGGGAGGGAGCGAGACTGGGGAGGGAGTGAGCGAGACTGGGGAGGGAGGGAGCGAGACTGGGGAGGGAGGGAGCGAGACTGGGGAGGGAGGGAGCGAGTCTGGGGAGGGAGGGAGCGAGACTGGGGAGGGAGGGAGCGAGACTGGGGAGGGAGGGAGCGAGACTGGGGAGGGAGGGAGCGAGACTGGGGAGGGAGGGAGCGAGACTGGGGAGGGAGGGAGCGAGACTGGGGAGGGAGGGAGCGAGACTGAGGGAGGGAGGGAGCGAGACTGGGGAGGGAGGGAGCGAGACTGGGGAGGGAGGGAGCGAGACTGGGAGGGAGGGAGCGAGACTGGGGAGGGAGGGAGCGAGACTGGGGAGGGAGGGAGCGAGACTGGGGAGGGAGGGAGCGAGACTGGGGAGGGAGGGAGCGAGACTGGGGAGGGAGGGAGCGAGACTGGGGAGGGAGGGAGCCGAGACTGGGGAGGGAGGGAGCGAGACTGGGGAGGGAGGGAGCGAGACTGGGGAGGGAGGGAGCGAGACTGGGGAGGGAGGAGAGCGAGACTGGGGAGGGAGCGAGAGTGAGAGAGACTGGGGAGGGAGAGAGAGTGAGAGAGACTGGGGAGGAGAGAGAGTGAGAGAGACTGGGGAGGGAGAGAGAGTGAGAGAGACTGGGGAGGGAGAGAGAGTGAGAGAGACTGGGGAGGGAGAGAGAGTGAGAGAGACTGGGGAGGGAGAGAGAGTGAGAGAGACTGGGGAGGGAGAGAGAGTGAGAGAGACTGGGAGGGAGAGAGAGTGAGAGAGACTGGGGAGGGAGAGAGAGTGAGAGAGACTGGGGAGGGAGAGAGAGTGAGAGAGACTGGGGAGGGAGAGAGAGTGAGAGAGACTGGGGAGGGAGAGAGAGTGAGAGAGACTGGGGAGGGAGAGAGAGTGAGAGAGACTGGGGAGGGAGAGAGAGTGAGAGAGACTGGGGAGGGAGAGAGAGTGAGAGAGACTGGGGAGGGAGAGAGAGTGAGAGAGACTGGGAGGGGAGAGAGAGTGAGAGAGACTGGGGAGGGAGAGAGGTGAGAGAGACTGGGAGGGAGAGAGTGAGAGAGACTGGGGAGGGAGAGAGAGTGAGAGAGACTGGGGAGGGAGAGAGAGTGAGAGAGACTGGGGAGGGAGAGAGAGTGAGAGAGACTGGGGAGGGAGAGAGAGTGAGAGAGACTGGGGAGGGAGAGAGAGTGAGAGAGACTGGGGAGGGAGAGAGAGTGAGAGAGACTGGGGAGGGAGAGAGAGTGAGAGAGACTGGGGAGGGAGAGAGAGAGAGAGAGACTGGGGAGGGAGAGAGAGAGAGAGAGACTGGGGAGGGAGAGAGAAAGACTGGGGAGGGAGAGAGAGAGAGAGACTGGGAGGGAGAAGAGACAGAGAGACTGGGGAGGGAGAGAGAGAGAGAGACTGGGGAGGGAGAGGGACTGTGGGGGGAGTGCGAGACTGGGGAGGGAGAGAGAGAGACTGGGGATGGACAGAGTGAGAGAGACTGGGGATGGACAGAGAGAGAGAGACTGGGGATGGACAGAGAGAGAGAGACTGGGGATGGACAGAGAGAGAGACTGGGGATGGACAGGGAGAGAGACTGGGGAGAAAGAGAGACTGGGGAGGGAGAGAGAAAGAGAGACTGGGGAGGGAGAGAGAAAGAGAGACTGGGGAGGGAGAGAGAAAGAGAGACTGGGGAGGGAGAGAGAAAGAGAGACTGGGAGGGAGAGAGAAAGAGAGACTGGGGAGGGAGAGAGAAAGAGAGACTGGGAAGGGAGAGAGACTGGGGAGGGAGAGAGAGAGAGACTGGGGAGGTAGACAGAGAGAGAGAGAGAGAGACTGGGGATGGAATGAGAGACAGAACTGGGGGGAAGAGGAGAGAGAGCGAGAGAGAGGAGAGAGACTGGGGATGGATTGAGAGAGAGAATGGGGATGGATTGAGAGAGAGACTGGGGATGGATAGAGAGAGAGACTGGGGATGGATAGAGATAGAGACTGGGGATGGATAGAGAGAGAGACTGGGGATGGATAGAGAGAGAGACTGGGGATGGATAGAGAGAGAGACTGGGGATGGATAGAGAGAGAGACTGGGGATGGATAGAGAGAGAGACTGGGGATGGATAGAGAGAGAGACTGGGGATGGATAGAGAGAGACTGGGGATGGATAGAGAGAGACTGGAGAGGAAGAGAGAGTCTGGGGAGGAAGAGAGAGAGACTGGGGAGAGAGAGAGAGAGACTGGGGAGAGAGAGAGAGAGACTGGGGGAGGGGAGGAGAGAGAGGACTGGGGATGGATAGAGAGAGAGACTGGGGATGGAGAGTGAGACTGGGGATGGAGAGAGAGAGACTGGGGATGGAGAGAGAGAGACTGGGGATGGAGAGAGAGAGACTGGGGATGGAGAGAGAGAGACTGGGGATGGAGAGAGAGAGACTGGGGATGGAGAGAGAGAGACTGGGGGATGGAGAGAGAGAGACTGGGATGGAGAGAGAGACGGGATGGAGAGAGTGAGACTGGGGATGGAGAGAGAGAGAGACTGGGGATGGAGAGAGAGAGACTGGGGATGGAGAGAGAGAGACTGGGGATGGAGAAGAGAGAGACTGTGGATGGAGAGAGAGAGACTGGGGATGGAGAGAGAGAGACTGGGGATGGAGAGAGAGAGACTGGGGATGGAGGAGAGAGAGACTGGGGATGGAGAGAGAGAGACTGGGGATGGAGAGAGAGAGACTGGGGATGGAGAGAGAGAGACTGGGGATGGAGAGAGAGAGACTGGGGATGGAGAGAGAGAGACTGGGGATGGAGAGAGAGAGACTGGGGATGGAGAGAGAGAGACTGGGGATGGAGAGAGAGAGACTGGGGATGGAGAGAGAGAGACTGGGGATGGAGAGAGAGAGACTGGGGATGGAGAGAGAGAGACTGGGGATGGAGAGAGAGAGACTGGGGATGGAGAGAGAGAGACTGGGGATGGAGAGAGAGACTGGGGATGGAGAGAGAGAGACTGGGGATGGAGAGAGAGAGACTGGGGATGGAGAGAGCGAGACTGGGGATGGAGAGAGCGAGACTGGGGATGGAGAGAGCGAGACTGGGGATGGAGAGAGCGAGACTGGGGATGGAGAGAGCGAGACTGGGGATGGAGAGAGCGAGACTGGGGATGGAGAGAGCGAGACTGGGGATGGAGAGAGCGAGACTGGGGATGGAGAGAGCGAGACTGGGGATGGAGAGGAGACGAGACGAGACTGGGGATGGACGGAGAGCGAGACTGGGGATGGGGAGAGCGAGACTGGGGATGGGGAGAGAGAGCGAGACTGGGGATGGGGAGAGCGAGACTGGGGATGGGGAGAGCGAGACTGGGGATGGGGAGAGCGAGACTGGGGATGGGGAGAGCGAGACTGGGGGATGGGGAGAGAGCGAGACTGGGGATGGAGGAGAGCGAGACTGGGGATGGAGAGAGCGAGACTGGGGATGGAGAGAGAGCGAGACTGGGGATGGAGAGAGCGAGACTGGGGATGGAGAGAGCGAGACTGGGGATGGAGAGAGCGAGACTGGGGATGGAGAGAGCGAGACTGGGGATGGAGAGAGCGAGACTGGGGATGGAGAGAGCGAGACTGGGGATGGAGAGAGCGAGACTGGGGATGGAGAGAGCGAGACTGGGGATGGAGAGAGCGAGACTGGGGATGGAGAGAGCGAGACTGGGGATGGAGAGAGCGAGACTGGGGATGGAGAGAGCGAGAGACTGGGGATGGAGAGAGCGAGACTGGGGATGGAGAGAGCGAGACTGGGGATGGAGAGAGAGCGAGACTGGGGATGGAGAGAGCGAGACTGGGGATGGACGAGAGCGAGACTGGGGATGGAGAGAGCGAGACGGGGGATGGAGAGAGCGAGACTGGGGATGGAGAGAGCGAGACTGGGGATGGAGAGAGCGAGACTGGGGATGGAGAGAGCGAGACTGGGGATGGAAGAGAGCGAGACTGGGGATGGAGAGAGCGAGACTGGGGGATGGAGAGAGCGAGACTGGGGATGGAGAGAGCGAGACTGGGGATGGAGAGAGCGAGACTGGGGATGGAGAGAGCGAGACTGGGGATGGAGAGAGCGAGACTGGGATGGAGAGAGCGAGACTGGGGATGGAGAGAGCGAGACTGGGGATGGAGAGAGCGAGACTGGGGATGGAGAGAGCGAGACTGGGGATGGAGAGAGCGAGACTGGGGATGGAGAGAGCGAGACTGGGGATGGAGGAGAGCGAGACTGGGGATGGAGAGAGCGAGACTGGGGATGGAGAGAGCGAGACTGGGGATGGAGAGAGCGAGACTGGGGATGGGGAGAGAGCGAGACTGGGGATGGGAGAGCGAGACTGGGGATGGGGAGAGCGAGACTGGGGATGGGGAGAGCGAGACTGGGGATGGGGGAGAGCGAGACTGGGGATGGGGAGAGCGAGACTGGGGATGGGGAGAGCGAGACTGGGGATGGGGAGAGCGAGACTGGGGATGGGGAGAGCGAGACTGGGGATGGGGAGAGCGAGACTGGGGATGGGGAGAGCGAGACTGGGGATGGGGAGAGCGAGACTGGGGGATGGGGAGAGCGAGACTGGGGATGGGGAGAGCGAGACTGGGGATGGGGAGAGCGAGACTGGGGATGGGAGAGAGCGAGACTGGGGATGGGAGAGCGAGACTGGGGATGGGGAGAGCGAGACTGGGGAGGGAGAGAGAGAGAGAGACTGGGGAGAGAGAGAGAGAGAGAGAGAGACTGGGAGGGAGAGAGAAAGAGAGACTGGGGAGGAGAGAGAGAGAGAGGACTGGGGAGAGAGAGAGAGAGAGAGAGGAGACTGGGGAGGGAGAGAGAAAGAGAGGACTGGGGAGGGAGAGAGATAGAGAGACTGGGGAGGGAGAGAGAGAGACTGGGGAGGGAGAGAGAGAGAGACTGGGGAGGGAGAGAGAGAGACTGGGGAGGGAGAGAGAGAGAGACGAGAATGGGAGAGGGAGAGAGAGAGAGAGAGAGACTGGGGATGGATTGAGAGAGAGACTGGGGATGGATTGAGAGAGAGACTGGGGATGGATTGAGAGAGAGACTGGGGATGACTAGAGAGAGACTGGAGAGGAAGAGATAGTCTGGGGAGGGAGAGAGAGAGACTGGGAGGGAGAGAGAGAGACTGGGGAGGGAGAGAGAGAGAGAGACTGGGGAGGGAGAGAGTGAGAGAGACTGGGGAGGAGAGAGAGAGAGAGAGAGCGAGAGACTGGGGATGGATAGAGAGAAAAAGAGACTGGGGATGGATAGAGAGAGAGACTGGGGATGGATAGAGAGAGAGACTGGGGATGGATTGAGAGAGAGACTGGGGATGGATAGAGAGAGAGACTGGGGAGGGAGGGAGCGAGACTGGGGAGGGAGGGAGCGAGACTGGGGAGGGAGTGAGCGAGACTGGGGAGGGAGGGAGCGAGACTGGGGAGGGAGGGAGCGAGTCTGGGGAGGGAGGGAGCGAGACTGGGGAGGGAGGGAGCGAGACTGGGGAGGGAGGGAGCGAGACTGGGGAGGGAGGGAGCGAGACTGGGGAGGGAGGGAGCGAGACTGGGGAGGGAGGGAGCGAGACTGGGGAGGGAGGGAGCGAGAATGGGGAGGGAGGGAGCGAGACTGGAGGAGGGAGGGAGCGAGACTGGGGAGGGAGGGAGCGAGACTGGGGAGGGAGGGAGCGAGACTGGGGAGGGAGGGAGCGAGACTGGGGAGGGAGGGAGCGAGACTGGGGAGGGAGGGAGCGAGACTGGGGAGGGAGGGAGCGAGACTGGGGAGGGAGGGAGCGAGACTGGGGGAGGGAGGGGAGCGAGACTGGGGAGGGAGGGGAGCGAGACTGGGGAGGGAGGAGGGAGCGAGACTGGGGAGGGAGGGAGAGCGAGACTGGGAGGGAGGGAGCGAGACTGGGAGAGGGAGTGGAGCGAGACTGGGGAGGGAGGGAGCGAGACTGGGGAGGGAGGGAGAGCGAGACTGGGGAGGGAGAGGAGCGAGACTGGGGAGGGAGGGAGAGCGAGAGACTGGGGAGGGAGAGAGAGTGAGAGAGACTGGGGAGGGAGAGAGAGTGAGAGAGACTGGGGAGGGAGAGAGAGTGAGAGAGACTGGGGAGGGAGAGAGTGAGAGAGACTGGGGAGGGAGAGAGAGTGAGAGAGACTGGGGAGGGAGAGAGAGTGAGAGACTGGGGAGGGAGAGAGAGTGAGAGAGACTGGGGAGGGAGGAGAGAGTGAGAGAGACTGGGGAGGGAGAGAGAGTGAGAGAGACTGGGGAGGGAGAGAGAGTGAGAGAGACTGGGGAGGGAGAGAGAGTGAGAGAGACTGGGAGGAGAGAGAGTGAGAGAGACTGGGGAGGGAGAGAGAGTGAGAGAGGACTGGGGAGGGAGAGAGAGTGTGAGAGAGACTGGGGAGGAGAGAGAGTGAGAGAGGACTGGGGAGGGAGGAGAGAGTGAGAGAGACTGGGGAGGGAGAGAGAGTGAGAGAGACTGGGGAGGGAGAGAGAGTGAGAGAGACTGGGGAGGGAGAGAGAGTGAGAGAGACTGGGGAGGGAGAGAGAGTGAGAGAGACTGGGGAGGGAGAGAGAGTGAGAGAGACTGGGGAGGGAGAGAGAGTGAGAGAGACTGGGGAAGGGAGAGAGAGTGAGAGAGAGACTGGGGAGGGAGAGAGAGTGAGAGAGACTGGGAGGGAGAGAGTGAGAGAGACTGGGAGGGGAGAGAGAGTGAGAGAGACTGGGGAGGGAGAGAGAGTGAGAGAGACTGGGGGAGGGAGAGAGAAAGAGAGACTGGGGAGGGAGAGAGAGAGAGAGAGACTGGGGAGGAGGAGAGAGAGAGAGAGACTGGGGAGGGAGAGAGAAAGACTGGGGAGGAGAGAGAGAGAGAGACTGGGGAGGGAGAGAGAAAGAGAGACTGGGGAGGGAGAGAGAGAGAGAGACTGGGGAGGGAGAGAGAGAGAGAGACTGGGGAGGGGGAGGGACTGTGGGGGGAGTGCGAGACTGGGGAGGGAGAGAGAGAGACTGGGGATGGACAGAGTGAGAGACTGGGGATGGACAGAGAGAGAGAGGACTGGGGATGGACAGAGAGAGAGAGACTGGGGATGGACAGAGAGAGAGACTGGGGATGGACAGGAGAGAGACTGGGGAGAAAGAGAGACTGGGGAGGAGAGAGAAAGAGAGACTGGGGAGGGAGAGAGAAAGAGAGACTGGGGAGGGAGAGAGAAAGAGAGACTGGGGAGGGAGAGAGAAAGAGAGACTGGGGAGGGAGAGAGAAAGAGAGACTGGGGAGGGAGAGAGAAAGAGAGACTCGGGAAGGGAGAGAGACTGGGGAGGGAGAGAGAGAGAGAGACTGGGGAGGTAGACAAGAGAGAGAGAGAGAGAGACTGGGGATGGAATGAGAGACCAGAATGGGGACGGGAGCGACGAAGAGAGAGAGAGACCTGGGGGATGGATTGAGAGAGAGATTGGGGATGGATGAGAGAGAGACTGGGGATGGATAGAGAGAGAGACTGGGGATGGATATGAAGATAGAGACTGGGATGGATGGAGAGAGAGACTGGGGATGGATAGAGAGAGAGACTGGGGATGGATAGAGAGAGAGACGGGATGGATAGAGAGAGAGACTGGGGATGGATAGAGAGAGAGACTGGGGATGGATAGAGAGAGAGACTGGGGATGGATAGAGAGAGAGACTGGGGATGGATAGAGAGAGAGACTGGGGATGGATAGAGAGAGACTGGGGATGGATAGAGAGAGAGACTGGAGAGGAAGAGAGAGTCTGGGGAGGAAGAGAGAGAGACTGGGGAGAGAGAGAGAGAGAGGACTGGGGAGAGAGAGAGAGAGACTTGGGGGGGGGAGGGAGAGAGAGAGACTGGGGATGGATAGAGAGAGAGACTGGGGATGGAGAGTGAGACTGGGGATGGAGAGAGAGAGACACTGGGATGAGCGAGAGAGACTGGGGATGGAGAGAGAGGGATGGAGAGCGAGAGATGGGATGGAGAGAGAGAGAGACTGGGGATGGAGAGAGAGGATGGGGATGGAGAGAGAGAGACTGGGATGGAGAGAGAGAGAGGAGAGTGAGGACTGGGGATGGAGAGAGAGAGACTGGGGATGGAGAGAGAGAGACTGGGGATGGAGAGAGAGAGGACTGGGGATGGAGTGAGAGAGACTGTGGATGGAGAGAGAGAGACTGGGGATGGAGAGAGAGAGACTGGGGATGAGACGAGAGAGAGACTGGGGATGGAGAGAGATGAGACTGGGGATGGAGAGAGAGAGACTGGGGATGGAGAGAGAGAGAGACTGGGGATGGAGACGAGAGAGAGACTGGGGATGGAGAGAGAGAGACTGGGGATGGAGAGAGAGAGGGATGGAGAGCGAGACTGGGATGGAGAGAGAGAGACTGGGGATGGAGAGAGAGAGACTGGGGATGGAGAGAGAGAGACTGGGATGGAGAGCGAGAGACTGGGGATGGAGAGAGAGAGACTGGGGATGGAGAGAGAGACGGGAGGAGAGCGACTGGGGATGGAGAAGAGAGAGACTGGGGATGGAGAGAGAGAGAGACTGGGGATGGAGAGAGAGGAGACTCGGGGATGGAGAGAGAGAGACTGGGGAGATGGAGAGAGAGAGACTGGGGATGGAGAGAGAGCGAGACTGGGGATGGAGAGAGCGAGAGACTGGGGACTGGAGAGAGAGAGGACTGGGGATGGAGAGAGAGCGAGACTGGGGATGGAGAGAGCGAGACTGGGGATGGAGAGAGCGAGACTGGGGATGGAAGAGAGCGAGACTGGGGATGGAGAGGAGCGAGACTGGGGATGGAGAGAGCGAGACTGGGGATGGAGAGAGCGAGACATGGGGATGGAAGGAGAGCTGAGACTGGGGATGGGGAGGAGAGCGAGAGACTGGAGGACTGGAGGAGGAGAGCGAGACTGGGGATGGAGGAGAGCGAGACTGGGGATGGGAGAGAGCGAGACTGGGGATGGGGAGAGCGAGACTGGGGATGGGAGAGAGCGAGACTGGGGATGGCAGAGAGCGGAGACTGGGGATGGGGAGAGAGCGAGACTGGGGATGGAGAGAGCGAGACTGGGGATGGAGAGAGCGAGACTGGGGATGGACGAGAGCGATGAGACTGGGGATGGAGAGAGCGAGACTGGGGATGGAGAGGGGATGGAGCGAGAGCGACGACTGGGGATGGAGAGAGCGAGACTGGGGATGGAGAGAGCGAGACTGGGGATGGAGAGAGCGAGATCGGGAGATGAGGGACTGGGGAGCGAGACTGGGGCTGGAGAGCGGAGATGGGGATGGAGAGAGGAGACGAGCGAGCTGCGGCGATGGGCTGGAGCGAGAGCAGGGGGTGGAGAGAGCGAGGCACTGGGATGGAGAGAGCGGCTGGAGGAGCTGGGGATGGAGAGAGCTGAGATGGGGATGGAGAGAGCGAGACTGGGGATGGAGAGAGCGAGACTGGGGATGGAGAGAGCGAGACTGGGGATGGAGAGAGCGAGACTGGGGATGGAGAGAGAGCGAGACTGGGGATGGGAGAGAGCGAGGACTGGGGATGGAAGAGAGCCGAGACTGGGGATGGAGAGAGCGAGACTGGGGATGGAGAGAGCACGAGAGACCTGGGGATGGAGAGAGCGCAGACTGGGGGATGGGGCTGAGAGCGAGAACTGGGGATGGGGAAGAGAGCGAGACTGGGGATGGAGGAGAGCGAGACTGGGGATGGGAGAGAGCGAGACTGGGGATGGGAGAGAGCGAGACTGGAGGCTGGGTGGCGAGAGAGCGAGACTGGGGATGGAGGAGAGCGAGACTGGGGATGGGAGAGAGCGAGACTTGGCGAGACTGATGGGGAGAGCGCTGACACCTGGGGTATGGGGAGGAGCGAGACCTGGGGATGGGGAGAGCGAGACTGGGAGACTGGGAGAGCGAGACTGGGGATGGGGAGAGCGAGACTGGGGATGGGGAGAGCGAGACTGGGGATGCGGAGCGACTGGGGGATGGGGAGAGCGAGACCTGGGGATGGGGAGAGCGAGACTGGGGATGTACTGGGGAGGGAGAGAGCGAGACTGGGGAGGGAGAGAGCGAGACTGGGGAGGGAGAGAGCGAGACTGGGGAGGGAGAGAGCGAGACTGGGGAGGGAGAGAGCGAGACTGGGGAGGAGAGAGCGAGACTGGGGAGGGAGAGAGCGAGACTGGGGAGGAGAGAGAGCGAGACTGGGGAGGGAGAGAGCGAGACTGGGGAGGGAGAGAGCGAGACTGGGGAGGGAGAGAGCGAGACTGGGGAGGGAGAGAGCGAGACTGGGGAGGGAGAGAGCGAGACTGGGGAGGGAGAGAGCGAGACTGGGGAGGGAGAGAGCGAGACTGGGGAGGGAGAGAGCGAGACTGGGGAGGGAGAGAGCGAGACTGGGGAGGGGGAGAGAGCGAGAGACTGGGGAGGGGGAGAGATAGAGACTGGGGAGGGGAGAGAGATACTGGGGAGGGAGAGAGAGAGAGAGAGACTCGGGAGGGAGAGAGAGAGACTGGGGAGGGAGAGATAGAGAGACTGGGGAGAGAGACTGGGGACGGGAGCGAGACTGGGGATGGAGAGAGAGTCTGTGGAGGGAGAGAGCGAGAGACTGGGGAGGGAGGGAGAAAGAGAGACTGGGAAGGGAGAGAGACTGGGGAGGGAGAGAGAGAGAGACTGGGGAGGTAGACAGAGAGAGAGAGAGAGAGACTGGGGATGGAATGAGAGACAGAATGGGGAGGGAGCGAGAGAGAGAGAGAGACTGGGGATGGATTGAGAGAGAGATTGGGGATGGATTGAGAGAGAGACTGGGGATGGATAGAGAGAGAGACTGGGGATGGATAGAGATAGAGACTGGGGATGGATAGAGAGAGAGACTGGGGATGGATAGAGAGAGAGACTGGGGATGGATAGAGAGAGACGGGATGGATAGAGAGAGAGACTGGGGATGGATAGAGAGAGAGACTGGGGATGGATAGAGAGAGAGACTGGGGATGGATAGAGAGAGAGACTGGGGATGGATAGAGAGAGAGACTGGGGATGGATAGAGAGAGACTGGGGATGGATAGAGAGAGAGACTGGAGAGGAAGAGAGAGTCTGGGGAGGAAGAGAGAGAGACTGGGGAGAGAGAGAGAGAGAGACTGGGGAGAGAGAGAGAGAGACTGGGGGGGGAGGGAGAGAGAGAGACTGGGGATGGATAGAGAGAGAGACTGGGGATGGAGAGTGAGACTGGGGATGGAGAGAGAGAGACTGGGGATGGAGCGAGAGAGACTGGGGATGGAGAGAGAGAGACTGGGGATGGAGAGAGAGAGACTGGGGATGGAGAGAGAGAGACTGGGGATGGAGAGAGAGAGACTGGGGATGGAGAGAGAGAGACTGGGGATGGAGAGAGAGACGGGATGGAGAGAGTGAGACTGGGGATGGAGAGAGAGAGACTGGGGATGGAGAGAGAGAGACTGGGGATGGAGAGAGAGAGACTGGGGATGGAGAGAGAGAGACTGTGGATGGAGAGAGAGAGACTGGGGATGGAGAGAGAGAGACTGGGGATGGAGAGAGAGAGACTGGGATGGAGAGAGAGAGAGACTGGGGATGGAGAGAGAGAGACTGGGGATGGAGAGAGAGAGACTGGGGATGGAGAGAGAGAGACTGGGGATGGAGAGAGAGAGACTGGGGATGGAGAGAGAGAGACTGGGGATGGAGAGAGAGAGACTGGGGATGGAGAGAGAGAGACTGGGGATGGAGAGAGAGAGACTGGGGATGGAGAGAGAGAGACTGGGGATGGAGAGAGAGAGACTGGGGATGGAGAGAGAGAGACTGGGGATGGAGAGAGAGAGACTGGGGATGGAGAGAGAGAGACTGGGGATGGAGAGAGAGAGACTGGGGATGGAGAGAGAGAGACTGGGGATGGAGAGAGCGAGACTGGGGATGGAGAGAGCGAGACTGGGGATGGAGAGAGCGAGACTGGGGATGGAGAGAGCGAGACTGGGGATGGAGAGAGCGAGACTTGAGATGGAGAGAGCGAGACTGGGGATGGAGAGAGCGAGACTGGGGATGGAGAGAGCGAGACTGGGGATGGAGAGAGCGAGACTGGGGATGAGAGAGCGAGACTGGGATGGAGAGCGAGACTGGGGATGGGAGAGCGAGACTGGGGATGGGGAGAGCGAGACTGGGGATGGGGAGAGCGAGACTGGGGATGGGGAGAGCGAGACTGGGGATGGGAGAGCGAGACTGGGGATGGAGAGAGCGAGACTGGGGATGGAGAGAGCGAGACTGGGGATGGAGAGAGCGAGACTGGGGATGGAGAGAGCGAGACTGGGGATGGAGAGAGCGAGACTGGGGATGGAGAGAGCGAGACTGGGGATGGAGAGAGCGAGACTGGGGATGGAGAGAGCGAGACTGGGGATGGAGAGAGCGAGACTGGGGATGGAGAGAGCGAGACTGGGGATGGAGAGAGCGAGACTGGGGATGGAGAGAGAGCGAGACTGGGGATGGAGAGAGCGAGACTGGGGATGGAGAGAGCGAGACTGGGGATGGAGAGAGCGAGACTGGGGATGGAGAGAGCGAGACTGGGGATGGAGAGAGCGAGACTGGGGATGGAGAGAGCGAGACTGGGGATGGAGAGAGCGAGACTGGGGATGGAGAGAGCGAGACTGGGGATGGAGAGAGCGAGACTGGGGATGGAGAGAGCGAGACTGGGGATGGAGAGAGCGAGACTGGGGATGGAGAGAGCGAGACTGGGGATGGAGAGAGCGAGACTGGGGATGGAGAGAGCGAGACTGGGGATGGAGAGAGCGAGACTGGGGATGGAGAGAGCGAGACTGGGGATGGAGAGAGCGAGACTGGGGATGGAGAGAGCGAGACTGGGGATGGAGAGAGCGAGACTGGGGATGGAGAGAGCGAGACTGGGGATGGAGAGAGCGAGACTGGGGATGGAGAGAGCGAGACTGGGGATGGAGAGAGCGAGACTGGGGATGGGGAGAGCGAGACTGGGGATGGGAGAGAGCGAGACTGGGGATGGGGAGAGCGAGACTGGGGATGGGGAGAGCGAGACTGGGGATGGGGAGAGCGAGACTGGGGATGGGGAGAGCGAGACTGGGGATGGGGAGAGCGAGACTGGGGATGGGGAGAGCGAGACTGGGGATGGGGAGAGCGAGACTGGGGATGGGGAGAGCGAGACTGGGGATGGGGAGAGCGAGACTGGGGATGGGGAGAGCGAGACTGGGGATGGGGAGAGCGAGACTGGGGATGGGGAGAGCGAGACTGGGGATGGGGAGAGCGAGACTGGGGATGGGGAGAGCGAGACTGGGGATGGGGAGAGCGAGACTGGGGATGGGGAGAGCGAGACTGGGGATGGGGAGAGCGAGACTGGGGATGGGGAGAGCGAGACTGGGGAGGGAGAGCGAGACTGGGGAGGGAGAGAGCGAGACTGGGGAGGGAGAGAGCGAGACTGGGGAGGGAGAGAGCGAGACTGGGGAGGGAGAGAGCGAGACTGGGGAGGGAGAGAGCGAGACTGGGGAGGGAGAGAGCGAGACTGGGGAGGGAGAGAGCGAGACTGGGGAGGGAGAGAGCGAGACTGGGGAGGGAGAGAGCGAGACTGGGGAGGGAGAGAGCGAGACTGGGGAGGGAGAGAGCGAGACTGGGGAGGGAGAGAGCGAGACTGGGGAGGGAGAGAGCGAGACTGGGGAGGGAGAGAGCGAGACTGGGGAGGGAGAGAGCGAGACTGGGGAGGGAGAGAGCGAGACTGGGGAGGGAGAGAGCGAGACTGGGGAGGGAGAGAGCGAGACTGGGGAGGGGGAGAGAGCGAGAGACTGGGGAGGGGGAGAGATAGAGACTGGGGAGGGGAGAGAGATACTGGGGAGGGAGAGAGAGAGAGAGACTCGGGAGGGAGAGAGAGAGACTGGGGAGGGAGAGATAGAGAGACTGGGGAGAGAGACTGGGGAGGGAGCGAGACTGGGGATGGAGAGAGAGTCTGTGGAGGGAGATAGCGAGAGACTGGGGAGGGAGGGAGCGAGACTGGGGAGGGAGGGAGCGAGACTGGGGAGGGAGGGAGCGAGACTGGGGAGGGAGGGAGCGAGACTGGGGAGGGAGGGAGCGAGACTGGGGAGGGAGGGAGCGAGACTGGGGAGGGAGGGAGCGAGACTGGGGAGGGAGGGAGCGAGACTGGGGAGGGAGGGAGCGAGACTGGGGAGGGAGGGAGCGAGACTGGGAGGGAGAGTGAGAGAGAGAGACTGGGGATGGATAGAGAGAGAGACTGGAGAGGAAGAGAGAGACTGGGGAGGAAGCGAGAGAGACTGGGGAGGGAGAGCGAGAGAGACGGCAGGGAGCGAGCGACTGGGGAGGGAGGGAGAGAGAGAGACTGGGGAGGAAGAAACAGAGACTGGGGAGGAGAGAGAGAGACTGGGGAGGGGGAGAGAGAGCGAGACTGGGGAGGGGGAGAGAGAGAGAGACTGGGGAGGGAGAGATAGAGACTGGGGAGGGAGAGAGGGAGCGAGACTGGGGAGGGAGGGAGAGAGACTGGGGATGGAGAGAGAGACTGGGGAGGGAGAGAGAGAGAGACTGGGGAGCGAGAGACAGTCTGTGGAGGGAGAGAGAGAAAGACCGGGGATGGAGAGAGAGAGACCGGGGATGGAGAGAGAGAGACTGGGGATGGAGAGAGAGAGACTGGGGATGGAGAGAGAGAGAGACTGGGGATGGAGAGAGAGAGACTGGGGATGGAGAGAGAGAGACTGGGGATGGAGAGAGAGAGACTGGGGATGGAGAGAGAGAGACTGGGGATGGAGAGAGAGAGACTGGGGAGGGAGAGAGAGAGACTGGGGAGGGAGAGAGAGTGACTGGGGAGGGAGAGAGAGACCGGGGAGAGTGGGAGTGACTGGGGATGGATAGAGAGAGAGACTGGGGAGGGGGAGAGAGAGATACTGGGGAGGGAGAAAGAGAGAGAGACTCGGGAGGGAGAGAGAGAGACTGGGGAGGGAGAGATAGAGAGACTGGGGAGAGAGACTGGGGAGGGAGAGAGAGAGAGACTGGGGAGGGAGCGAGACTGGGGATGGAGAGAGAGTCGGTGGAGGGAGAGAGCGAAAGACTGGGGAGGGAGGGAGCGAGACTGGGGAGGGAGGGAGCGAGACTGGGGAGGGAGGGAGCGAGACTGGGGAGGGAGGGAGCGAGACTGGGGAGGGAGGGAGCGAGACTGGGGAGGGAGGGAGCGAGACTGGGGAGGGAGGGAGCGAGACTGGGGAGGGAGGGAGCGAGACTGGGGAGGGAGGGAGCGAGACTGGGGATGGAGAGAGAGAGACTGGGGATGGAGAGAGAGAGACTGGGGATGGAGAGAGAGAGACTGGGGATGGAGAGAGAGAGACGGGATGGAGAGAGAGAGACTGGGGATGGAGAGAGAGAGACTGGGGATGGAGAGAGAGAGACTGGGGATGGAGAGAGAGAGACTGGGGATGGAGAGAGAGAGACTGGGGAGGGAGAGAGAGAGAGACTGGGGAGGGAGAGAGAGAGACTGGGGAGGGAGAGAGAGAGACTGGGGAGGGAGAGAGAGAGACTGGGGAGGGAGAGAGAGAGACTGGGGAGGGAGAGAGAGAGACTGGGGAGGGAGAGAGAGAGACTGGGGAGGGAGAGAGAGAGACTGGGGAGGGAGAGAGAGAGACTGGGGAGAGAGAGAGAGAGACTGGGGAGGGAGAGAGAGAGAGACTGGGGAGGGAGAGAGAGAGTCTGGGGAGGGAGGGAGAGAGAGAGACAGAATGGGGAGGGAGAGAGAGAGAGACTGGGGATGGATTGAGAGAGAGACTGGGGATGGATAGAGAGAGAGACTGGGGATGGATAGAGAGAGAGACTGGGGATGGATAGAGAGAGAGACTGGGGATGGATAGAGAGAGAGACTGGGGATGGATAGAGAGAGAGACTGGAGAGGAAGAGAGAGTGAGACTGGGGAGAGAGAGAGACTGGGGAGAGAGAGAGAGAGATTGGGGAGGGAGAGAGAGAGAGACTGGGGAGGGAGAGAGAGAGAGACTGGGGAGGGAGAGAGAGAGAGAGACTGGGGAGGGAGAGAGAGAGACTGGGGAGGAAGAGTGAGAGACTGGGGATGGATCGAGAGAGAGACTGGCGATGGATCGAGAGAGAGACTGCGATGGATCGAGAGAGAGACTGGCGATGGATCGAGAGAGAGACTGGGGAGGGAGAGAGAGAGAGAGACTGGGGAGGGAGAGAGAGAGAGACTGGGGAGGGAGAGAGAGAGACTGGGGAGGGAGAGAGAGAGACTGGGGAGGGAGAGAGAGAGAGACTGGGGATGATTGAGAGAGAGACTAGGGATGGATTGAGAGATAGACTGGGGATGGATTGAGAGAGAGAGACTGGGGATGGATTGAGAGAGAGACTGGGGATGGATAGAGAGAGAGACTGGGGATGGATAGAGAGACTGGGGATGGATAAAGAGAGAGACTGGAGAGGAAGAGAGAGACTGGGGAGGGAGAGAGACTGGGGAGGGAGGGAGAGAGAGAGACAGGGGAGGGAGAGAGAGAGAGACTGGGGTGGAAAAGAGAGACTGGGGAGGAAGAAACAGATCGGGGGGGGGAGAGAGAGAGACTGGGGAGGAGAGAGAGATACTGGGGAGGGAGAGAGAGAGACTGGGGAGGGGGAGAGAAAGCGAGACTGGGGAGGGAGAGAAAGCGAGACTGGGGAGGGAGAGATAGAGAGACTGTGGAGAGATAGAGAGACTGGAGAGAGAGAGAGACTGGGGAAGGAGAGAGAGAGACTGGGAAGGGAGAGAGGGAGCGAGAATGTGGATGGAGAGAGAGACTGGGGAGGAAGAGAGAGATCGGGGAGAGAGAGAGAGACTGGGGAGCGAGAGACAGTCTGTGGAGGGAGAGAGAGGAAGACCGGGGAGGGAGGGAGCGAGACTGCGGAGGGAGGGAGCGAGACTGCGGATGGAGAGAGAGAGACTGGGGATGGAGAGAGAGAGACTGGGGATGGAGAGAGAGAGACTGGGGATGGAGAGAGAGAGACTGGGGATGGAGAGAGAGAGACTGGGGATGGAGAGAGAGAGACTGGGGATGGAGAGAGAGAGACTGGGGATGGAGAGAGAGAGACTGGGGATGGAGAGAGAGAGACTGGGGATGGAGAGAGAGAGACTGGGGATGGAGAGAGCGAGACTGGGGATGGAGAGAGCGAGACTGGGGATGGAGAGAGCGAGACTGGGGATGGAGAGAGCGAGACTGGGGATGGAGAGAGCGAGACTGGGGATGGAGAGAGCGAGACTGGGGATGGAGAGAGCGAGACTGGGGATGGAGAGAGCGAGACTGGGGATGGAGAGAGCGAGACTGGGGATGGAGAGAGCGAGACTGGGGATGGAGAGAGCGAGACTGGGGATGGAGAGAGCGAGACTGGGGATGGAGAGAGCGAGACTGGGGATGGAGAGAGCGAGACTGGGGATGGAGAGAGCGAGACTGGGGATGGAGAGAGCGAGACTGGGGATGGAGAGAGCGAGACTGGGGATGGAGAGAGCGAGACTGGGGATGGAGAGAGCGAGACTGGGGATGGAGAGAGCGAGACTGGGGAGGGAGAGAGCGAGACTGGGGAGGGAGAGAGCGAGACTGGGGAGGGAGAGAGCGAGACTGGGGAGGGAGAGAGCGAGACTGGGGAGGGAGAGAGCGAGACTGGGGAGGGAGAGAGCGAGACTGGGGAGGGAGAGAGCGAGACTGGGGAGGGAGAGAGCGAGACTGGGGAGGGAGAGAGCGAGACTGGGGAGGGAGAGAGCGAGACTGGGGAGGGAGAGAGCGAGACTGGGGAGGGAGAGAGCGAGACTGGGGAGGGAGAGAGCGAGACTGGGGAGGGAGAGAGCGAGACTGGGGAGGGAGAGAGCGAGACTGGGGAGGGAGAGAGCGAGACTGGGGAGGGAGAGAGCGAGACTGGGGAGGGAGAGAGCGAGACTGGGGAGGGAGAGAGCGAGACTGGGGAGGGAGAGAGCGAGACTGGGGAGGGAGAGAGCGAGACTGGGGAGGGAGAGAGCGAGACTGGGGAGGGAGAGAGCGAGACTGGGGAGGGAGAGAGCGAGACTGGGGAGGGAGAGAGCGAGACTGGGGAGGGAGAGAGCGAGACTGGGGAGGGAGAGAGCGAGACTGGGGAGGGAGAGAGCGAGACTGGGGAGGGAGAGAGCGAGACTGGGGAGGGAGAGAGCGAGACTGGGGAGGGAGAGAGCGAGACTGGGGAGGGAGAGAGCGAGACTGGGGAGGGAGAGAGCGAGACTGGGGAGGGAGAGAGCGAGACTGGGGAGGGAGAGAGCGAGACTGGGGAGGGAGAGAGCGAGACTGGGGAGGGAGAGAGCGAGACTGGGGAGGGAGAGAGCGAGACTGGGGAGGGAGAGAGCGAGACTGGGGAGGGAGAGAGCGAGACTGGGGAGGGAGAGAGCGAGACTGGGGAGGGAGAGAGCGAGACTGGGGAGGGAGAGAGCGAGACTGGGGAGGGAGAGAGCGAGACTGGGGAGGGAGAGAGCGAGACTGGGGAGGGAGAGAGCGAGACTGGGGAGGGAGAGAGCGAGACTGGGGAGGGAGAGAGCGAGACTGGGGAGGGAGAGAGCGAGACTGGGGAGGGAGAGAGCGAGACTGGGGAGGGAGAGAGCGAGACTGGGGAGGGAGAGAGCGAGACTGGGGAGGGAGAGAGCGAGACTGGGGAGGGAGAGAGCGAGACTGGGGAGGGAGAGAGCGAGACTGGGGAGGGAGAGAGCGAGACTGGGGAGGGAGAGAGCGAGACTGGGGAGGGAGAGAGCGAGACTGGGGAGGGAGAGAGCGAGACTGGGGAGGGAGAGAGCGAGACTGGGGAGGGAGAGAGCGAGACTGGGGAGGGAGAGAGCGAGACTGGGGAGGGAGAGAGCGAGACTGGGGAGGGAGAGAGCGAGACTGGGGAGGGAGAGAGCGAGACTGGGGAGGGAGAGAGCGAGACTGGGGAGGGAGAGAGCGAGACTGGGGAGGGAGAGAGCGAGACTGGGGAGGGAGAGAGCGAGACTGGGGAGGGAGAGAGCGAGACTGGGGAGGGAGAGAGCGAGACTGGGGAGGGAGAGAGCGAGACTGGGGAGGGAGAGAGCGAGACTGGGGAGGGAGAGAGCGAGACTGGGGAGGGAGAGAGCGAGACTGGGGAGGGAGAGAGCGAGACTGGGGAGGGAGAGAGCGAGACTGGGGAGGGAGAGAGCGAGACTGGGGAGGGAGAGAGCGAGACTGGGGAGGGAGAGAGCGAGACTGGGGAGGGAGAGAGCGAGACTGGGGAGGGAGAGAGCGAGACTGGGGAGGGAGAGAGCGAGACTGGGGAGGGAGAGAGCGAGACTGGGGAGGGAGAGAGCGAGACTGGGGAGGGAGAGAGCGAGACTGGGGAGGGAGAGAGCGAGACTGGGGAGGGAGAGAGCGAGACTGGGGAGGGAGAGAGCGAGACTGGGGAGGGAGAGAGCGAGACTGGGGAGGGAGAGAGCGAGACTGGGGAGGGAGAGAGCGAGACTGGGGAGGGAGAGAGCGAGACTGGGGAGGGAGAGAGCGAGACTGGGGAGGGAGAGAGCGAGACTGGGGAGGGAGAGAGCGAGACTGGGGAGGGAGAGAGCGAGACTGGGGAGGGAGAGAGCGAGACTGGGGAGGGAGAGAGCGAGACTGGGGAGGGAGAGAGCGAGACTGGGGAGGGAGAGAGCGAGACTGGGGAGGGAGAGAGCGAGGACTGGGGAGGGAGAGAGCGAGACTGGGGAGGGAGAGAGCGAGACTGGGGAGGGAGAGAGCGAGACTGGGGAGGGAGAGAGCGAGACTGGGGAGGGAGAGAGCGAGACTGGGGAGGGAGAGAGCGAGACTGGGGAGGGAGAGAGCGAGACTGGGGAGGGAGAGAGCGAGACTGGGGAGGGAGAGAGCGAGACTGGGGAGGGAGAGAGCGAGACTGGGGAGGGAGAGAGCGAGACTGGGGAGGGAGAGAGCGAGACTGGGGAGGGAGAGAGCGAGACTGGGGAGGAGAGAGCGAGACTGGGGAGGGAGAGAGCGAGACTGGGGAGGGAGAGAGCGAGACTGGGGAGGGAGAGAGCGAGACTGGGGAGGGAGAGAGCGAGACTGGGGAGGGAGAGAGCGAGACTGGGGAGGAGAGAGCGAGACTGGGGAGGGAGAGAGCGAGACTGGGGAGGGAGAGAGCGAGACTGGGGAGGGAGAGAGCGAGACTGGGGAGGGAGAGAGCGAGACTGGGGAGGGAGAGAGCGAGACTGGGGAGGGAGAGAGCGAGACTGGGGAGGGAGAGAGCGAGACCTGGGGAGGGAGAGAGCGAGACCTGGGGAGGGAGAGAGCGAGACTGGGGAGGGAGAGAGCGAGACTGGGGAGGGAGAGAGCGAGACTGGGGAGGGAGAGAGCGAGGACTGGGGAGGGAGAGAGCGAGACTGGGGAGGGAGAGAGCGAGACTGGGGAGGGAGAGAGCGAGACTGGGGAGGGAGAGAGCGAGACTGGGGAGGGAGAGAGCGAGACTGGGGAGGGAGAGAGCGAGACTGGGGAGGGAGAGAGCGAGACTGGGGAGGGAGAGAGCGAGACTGGGGAGGGAGAGAGCGAGACTGGGGAGGGAGAGAGCGAGACTGGGGAGGGAGAGAGCGAGACTGGGGAGGGAGAGAGCGAGACTGGGGAGGGAGAGAGCGAGACTGGGGAGGGAGAGAGCGAGACTGGGGAGGGAGAGGGGGAGACTGGGGAGGGAGAGCGAGCGAGAGACTGGGGAGGAAGAGCGAGGGAGAGACTGGGGAGGAAGAGCGAGAGAGAGACTGGGGCGGGAGAGAGAGAGAGACTGGGGAGGGAGAGAGAGAGAGACTGGGGAGGGAGAGAGAGAGAGACTGGGGAGGGAGAGAGAGAGAGACTGGGGAGGGAGAGAGAGAGAGACTGGGGAGGGAGAGCGAGCGAGAGACTGGGGAGGAAGAGCGAGGGAGAGACTGGGGAGGAAGAGCGAGAGAGAGACTGGGGCGGGAGAGAGAGAGAGACTGGGGCAGGAGAGAGAGAGAGACTGGGGAGGGCGGGAGCGAGACTGGGGAGGGAGGGAGCGAGACTGGGGAGGGCGGGAGCGAGACTGGGGAGGGCGGGAGCGAGACTGGGGAGGGCGGGAGCGAGACTGGGGAGGGCGGGAGCGAGACTGGGGAGGGCGGGGAGCGAGACTGGGGAGGGAGAGAGAAAGAGAGACTGGGGAGGGAGAGAGAAAGAGAGACTGGGGAGGGAGAGAGAAAGAGAGACTGGGGAGGGAGAGAGAAAGAGAGACTGGGGAGGGAGAGAGAAAGAGAGACTGGGAAGGGAGAGAGACTGGGGAGGGAGAGAGAGAGAGACTGGGGAGGTAGACAGAGAGAGAGAGAGAGAGACTGGGGATGGAATGAGAGACAGAATGGGGAGGGAGCGAGAGAGAGAGAGACTGGGGATGGATTGAGAGAGAGATTGGGGATGGATTGAGAGAGAGACTGGGGATGGATAGAGAGAGAGACTGGGGATGGATAGAGATAGAGACTGGGGATGGATAGAGATAGAGACTGGGGATGGATAGAGAGAGAGACTGGGGATGGATAGAGAGAGAGACTGGGGATGGATAGAGAGAGAGACTGGGGATGGATAGAGAGAGACTGGGGATGGATAGAGAGAGAGACTGGGGATGGATAGAGAGAGAGACTGGGGATGGATAGAGAGAGAGACTGGGGATGGATAGAGAGAGACTGGGGATGGATAGAGAGAGAGACTGGAGAGGAAGAGAGAGTCTGGGGAGGAAGAGAGAGAGACTGGGGAGAGAGAGAGAGAGAGACTGGGGAGAGAGAGAGAGACTGGGGGGGGAGGGAGAGAGAGAGACTGGGGATGGATAGAGAGAGAGACTGGGGATGGAGAGTGAGACTGGGGATGGAGAGAGCGAGACTGGGAATGGAGAGAGCGAGACTGGGGATGGAGAGAGCGAGACTGGGGATGGAGAGAGCGAGACTGGGGATGGAGAGAGCGAGACTGGGGATGGGGAGAGCGAGACTGGGGATGGGGAGAGCGAGACTGGGGATGGGGAGAGCGAGACTGGGGATGGAGAGAGCGAGACTGGGGATGGGGAGAGCGAGACTGGGGATGGGGAGAGCGAGACTGGGGATGGGGAGAGCGAGACTGGGGATGGGGAGAGCGAGACTGGGGATGGAAGAGAGCGAGACTGGGGATGGAGAGAGCGAGACTGGGGATGGAGAGAGCGAGACTGGGGATGGAGAGAGCGAGACTGGGGATGGAGAGAGCGAGACTGGGGATGGAGAGAGCGAGACTGGGATGGAGAGAGCGAGACTGGGGATGGAGAGAGCGAGACTGGGGATGGAGAGAGCGAGACTGGGGATGGAGAGAGCGAGACTGGGGATGGAGAGAGCGAGACTGGGGATGGAGAGAGCGAGACTGGGGATGGAGAGAGCGAGACTGGGGATGGAGAGAGCGAGACTGGGGATGGAGAGAGCGAGACTGGGGATGGAGAGAGCGAGACTGGGGATGGAGAGAGCGAGACTGGGGATGGAGAGAGCGAGACTGGGGATGGAGAGAGCGAGACTGGGGATGGAGAGAGCGAGACTGGGGATGGAGAGAGCGAGACTGGGGATGGAGAGAGCGAGACTGGGGATGGAGAGAGCGAGACTGGGGATGGAGAGAGCGAGACTGGGGATGGAGAGAGCGAGACTGGGGATGGAGAGAGCGAGACTGGGGATGGAGAGAGCGAGACTGGGGATGGAGAGAGCGAGACTGGGGATGGAGAGAGCGAGACTGGGGATGGAGAGAGCGAGACTGGGGATGGAGAGAGCGAGACTGGGGATGGAGAGAGCGAGACTGGGGATGGAGAGAGCGAGACTGGGGATGGAGAGAGCGAGACTGGGGATGGAGAGAGCGAGACTGGGGATGGAGAGAGCGAGACTGGGGATGGAGAGAGCGAGACTGGGGATGGAGAGAGCGAGACTGGGGATGGAGAGAGCGAGACTGGGGATGGAGAGAGCGAGACTGGGGATGGAGAGAGCGAGACTGGGGATGGAGAGAGCGAGACTGGGGATGGAGAGAGCGAGACTGGGGATGGGGAGAGCGAGACTGGGGATGGGGAGAGCGAGACTGGGGATGGGGAGAGCGAGACTGGGGATGGGGAGAGCGAGACTGGGGATGGGGAGAGCGAGACTGGGGATGGGGAGAGCGAGACTGGGGATGGGGAGAGCGAGACTGGGGATGGGGAGAGCGAGACTGGGGATGGGGAGAGCGAGACTGGGGATGGGGAGAGCGAGACTGGGGATGGGGAGAGCGAGACTGGGGATGGGGAGAGCGAGACTGGGGATGGGGAGAGCGAGACTGGGGATGGGGAGAGCGAGACTGGGGATGGGGAGAGCGAGACTGGGGATGGGGAGAGCGAGACTGGGGATGGGGAGAGCGAGACTGGGGATGGGGAGAGCGAGACTGGGGATGGGGAGAGCGAGACTGGGGAGGGAGAGAGCGAGACTGGGGAGGGAGAGAGCGAGACTGGGGAGGGAGAGAGCGAGACTGGGGAGGGAGAGAGCGAGACTGGGGAGGGAGAGAGCGAGACTGGGGAGGGAGAGAGCGAGACTGGGGAGGGAGAGAGCGAGACTGGGGAGGGAGAGAGCGAGACTGGGGAGGGAGAGAGCGAGACTGGGGAGGGAGAGAGCGAGACTGGGGAGGGAGAGAGCGAGACTGGGGAGGGAGAGAGCGAGACTGGGGAGGGAGAGAGCGAGACTGGGGAGGGAGAGAGCGAGACTGGGGAGGGAGAGAGCGAGACTGGGGAGGGAGAGAGCGAGACTGGGGAGGGAGAGAGCGAGACTGGGGAGGGAGAGAGCGAGACTGGGGAGGGAGAGAGCGAGACTGGGGAGGGAGAGAGCGAGACTGGGGAGGGAGAGAGCGAGACTGGGGAGGGAGGGAGCGAGACTGGGGAGGGAGGGAGCGAGACTGGGAGGGAGAGTGAGAGAGAGAGACTGGGGATGGATAGAGAGAGAGACTGGAGAGGAAGAGAGAGACTGGGGAGGAAGCGAGAGAGACTGGGTAGGGAGAGCGAGAGAGACGGCAGGGAGCGAGCGACTGGGGAGGGAGGGAGAGAGAGAGACTGGGGAGGAAGAAACAGATCGGGGGGAGAGAGAAAGAGACTGGGGAGGAGAGAGAGAGACTGGGGAGGGGGAGAGAGAGCGAGACTGGGGAGGGGGAGAGAGAGAGAGACTGGGGAGGGAGAGATAGAGACTGGGGAGGGAGAGAGGGAGCGAGACTGGGGAGGGAGGGAGAGAGACTGGGGATGGAGAGAGAGACTGGGGAGGGAGAGAGAGAGAGACTGGGGAGCGAGAGACAGTCTGTGGAGGGAGAGAGAGAAAGACCGGGGATGGAGAGAGAGAGACCGGGGATGGAGAGAGAGAGACTGGGGATGGAGAGAGAGAGACTGGGGATGGAGAGAGAGAGAGACTGGGAATGGAGAGAGAGAGAGACTGGGGATGGAGAGAGAGAGACTGGGGATGGAGAGAGAGAGACTGGGGATGGAGAGAGAGAGACTGGGGAGGGAGAGAGAGAGACTGGGGAGGGAGAGAGAGTGACTGGGGAGGGAGAGAGAGACCGGGGAGAGTGGGAGTGACTGGGGATGGATAGAGAGAGAGACTGGGGAGGGGGAGAGAGAGATACTGGGGAGGGAGAAAGAGAGAGAGACTCGGGAGGGAGAGAGAGAGACTGGGGAGGGAGCGAGAGAGAGACTGGGGAGGGAGCGAGACTGGGGATGGAGAGAGAGTCGGTGGAGGGAGAGAGCGAAAGACTGGGGAGGGAGGGAGCGAGACTGGGGAGGGAGGGAGCGAGACTGGGGAGGGAGGGAGCGAGACTGGGGAGGGAGGGAGCGAGACTGGGGAGGGAGGGAGCGAGACTGGGGAGGGAGGGAGCGAGACTGGGGAGGGAGGGAGCGAGACTGGGGAGGGAGGGAGCGAGACTGGGGAGGGAGGGAGCGAGACTGGGGAGGGAGGGAGCGAGACTGGGGAGGGAGGGAGCGAGACTGGGGAGGGAGGGAGCGAGACTGGGGAGGGAGGGAGCGAGACTGGGGATGGAGAGAGAGAGACTGGGGATGGAGAGAGAGAGACTGGGGATGGAGAGAGAGAGACTGGGGATGGAGAGAGAGAGACTGGGGATGGAGAGAGAGAGACGGGATGGAGAGAGAGAGACTGGGGATGGAGAGAGAGAGACTGGGGATGGAGAGAGAGAGACTGGGGATGGAGAGAGAGAGACTGGGGATGGAGAGAGAGAGACTGGGGAGGGAGAGAGAGAGAGACTGGGGAGGGAGAGAGAGAGAGACTGGGGAGGGAGAGAGAGAGACTGGGGAGGGAGAGAGAGAGACTGGGGAGGGAGAGAGAG
>NW_027309199.1:0-47273 GCF_047496885.1 Scyliorhinus torazame | reverse complement strand
AAAGAGAGTGTTCGCCAACAAAGACTTCCGCAAGTCAACCGACGGCCTTGTGTGCAAAGTACTCCATTGTGTTGGGCGTACTGCATCGAGACACGGAATGGTCCGCGACGTTTCAGAGGGTCAGAGAAATCCCCTCGGTAACATCGCCGCTGCGTGCTCCTGATTCAGCCGGAACGAACGCGAGTGTCGTCCTTGAAATTCGGGAAAATCTTCGGACTGGGACACTATCCGGATTGGTCCTCCATTTCCCGTTTCCTCGATTATCCAATGGCCTACGTCCCAAGTGGAGGACGGCGAAAATGCTTCGAACGCACTCGGAGACTCCCCTTGGAATCCCGACAGTGTTTAGCGGCCGATGGACTGACTTGGCGGGAGCTCGCTGCCGTGTCGTTCAAAATGGCGGCCATCGCGTTGTACCAGCCGGGTCCCCGGGCCTTCGAGTCCAGGCCGAGCGGTGCCAGAGGAGGAAATGAAGCCCCTGTTTCCCGGGTCCCATTGGGGCGGCCCCCTCCCCAATGTGGCCAAGAGTCTGCGGGGCCGCGAACCGGCCCCCACTTTTCGGTCAATTGTAGGGAACCCTGTGGGCGATCAGCGCCAGTCCCCAGGGAGTGCGGCGCTGCCGGAGGTGCCGGTTCCGACTGCGGAGAGCCTAAAAGGGAGGCTGCTGTTTGGGCCGATCGGGGGACCGGGGGGGGGGGGGGGGGGGGGCGGGGGGGGGGGGAGGGAGCATATCCGAGATCCCGGGGCGTCCGTCAACCGATTTGATTGGCCGGTTGTCTCATTGTGGGATCCTGCTGTGCTCAGAATGGCTGATGCCCCGTCTCCTCTTCCCCCCCCCCCCCCCCCCCCGCCCCCGAACCATTCAAAGTACCCGATCTTTCACTGGGATTTGAAGCGGGAATCTCGGAAAATAACGAGTGGGAGGAGGCGACGGTTCAGCGGGAATGTTTGGATCATTGCCCATTTTTTTCGGGGGGGGGCATCGGGAAGTCGGATTGAACAGCTAGTCGGAAAAGCTCCCAACGGAAGGAGCAGGTGCTCATCGACAGCAGGGTCCCTTTAAGAGCCAGAGGCACTGTGGTGGCGACCGGGCACTGGTCCCTTTAAGAAGCAGCTGTACACTGCGGCAGGGGTTCTAGGGGGTGCGGGATGCCTTTAAGAGCCAGTGGGACTGCGATGGGGGAGACTGGGTGATGGCCCTGTACACTGTGGCAGGGGCTCTGGAGGGGGGGGGGGGCGGCACAGGGTCCCTTTAAGAGCCAGTGGGACTGCGGTGGGGAGGGGAATGCTCTGGGCCTCTCCGGAGAGGCTGCGATGTGGCAAGCAGGATAGGGTGCTGGTCCCTTTAAGAGCCAGCCGCGCATTGCCTTGGGGGGGGGGGGGGTCTTTTGAAGAATGCTGCGATTTGGGGAGGGGGGGGGGGGTCACAGAAAAAAGCTGGGATCTTTCTGTGCCCTCGTGTCAATTGTGGGGGGGGGTTCCAACATTTTACGATGCCCTTGGAGGGGGTTCAACGCTTCAGAGTGACCCTGGGGCCAAAAGGGTTAAATTAGCGAGGGAAGTCCCTCAAGTGTGGGAGATTGAGAGGTGACCAAATGGAGGGGCATTAAACGGTTAAAGGGTTCAATGGGGGGTCGATAGAAGGGTGAATATAAGATTGAGTTAAGACAGGAGAGGCTCGAGGAGGGGGCTGAATGGGCCTCCTCCTGTTCCTGTGGAACAGGCTCGAGGAGGGGGCTGAATGGGCCTCCTCCTGTTCCTGTGTAACAGGCCAGAGGGGGCTGAATGGGCCTCCTCCTGTTCCTGTGTAACTGGCTCGAGGGGCTGAATGGGCCTCCTCCTGTTCCTGTGGAACAGCCTCGAGGAGGGGGGCTGAATGGGCCTCCTCCTGTTCCTGTGGAACAGGCTCGAGGAGGGGGCTGAATGGGCCTCCTCCTGTTCCTGTGTAACTGGCTCGAGGGGCTGAATGGGCCTCCTCCTGTTCCTGTGGAACAGCCTCGAGGAGGGGGCTGAATGGGCCTCCTCCTGTTCCTGTGGAACAGGCTTGAGGAGGGGGGCTGAATGGGCCTCCTCCTGTTCCTGTGGAACAGGCTTGAGGAGGGGGCTGAATGGGGCCTCCTCCTGTTCCTGTGGAACAGCCTCGAGGGGCTGAATGGGCCTCCTCCTGTTCCTGTGTAACTGGCTCGAGGGGCTGAATGGGCCTCCTCCTGTTCCTGTGGAACAGCCTCGAGGGGCTGAATGGGCCTCCTCCTGTTCCTGTGGAACAGGCTTGAGGAGGGGGCTGAATGGACCTCCTCCTGTTCCTGTGGAAACAGCCTCGAGGGGCTGAATGGGCCTCCTCCTGTTCCTGTGGAACAGCCTCGAGGGGCTGAATGGGCCTCCTCCTGTTCCTGTGGAACAGGCTCGAGGGGCTGAATGGGCCTCCTCCTGTTCCTGTGGAACAGCCTCGAGGGGCTGAATGGGCCTCCTCCTGTTCCTGTGGAACAGGCCCGATTGTGGAATTCAGCAGAAACCTCTCATGCGGGGAGCGAGGGAGAACGCCGGACTCGCTCCCACGGGGAGCGGGGGAGAACGCCGGACTCGCTCCCACGGGGAGTGGGGGAGAACGCCGGACTCGCTCCCACGGGGAGCGGGGGAGAACGCCGGACTCGCTCCCACGGGGAGCGGGGGAGAACGCCGGACTCGCTCCCACGGGGAGCGGGGGAGAACGCTGGACTCGCTCCCACGGGGGAGCGGGGGAGAACGCCGGACTCGCTCCCACGGGGAGCGGGGGAGAACGCTGGACTCGCTCCCACGGGGAGCGGGGGAGTAACGCTGGACTTGCTCCCAAGGGGAGCGGGGGAGAATGCGGGACTCGCTCCCACACAGGGAACGGAGGGAGAATGTGGGACTCGCTCCCACGGGGAGTGGGGAGAATGTGGGACTCGCTCCCACGGGGAGTGGGGGAGAATGTGGAACTCGCTCCCACGGGGAGTGGGGGAGAATGTGGAACTCGCTCCCACGGGGAGTGGGGGAGAATGTGGGACTCGCTCCCAACAGGGAGTGGGGGAGAATGTGGGACTCGCTCCCACGGGGAGTGGGGGAGAATGTGGGACTCGCTCCCACGGGGAGTGGGGGAGAATGTGGGACTCGCTCCCACGGGGAGTGGGGAGAATGTGGGACTCGCTCCCACGGGGAGTGGGGAGAATGTGGGACTCGCTCCCACGGGGAGTGGGGGAGAATGTGGGACTCGCTCCCACGGGGAGTGGGGGAGAATGTGGGACTCGCTCCCACGGGGAGCAGGGGAGGAACGCTGTACTCGCTCCCACGGGGAGCGGGGAGAATGTGGGACTCGCTCCCACACAGGGAGCGGGGGTGAATGCGGGACTCGCTCCCACAGGGAGCGGGGGAGAACGCGGCACTCGCTCCCACACAGGGAGCGGGGGGAGAACGCGGCACTCGCTCCCCACACAGGGAGCGGGGGAGAACGCGGCACTCGCTCCCACGGGGGAGCGGGGAGAATGTGGGACTCGCTCCCGCGGGGGAGAATGTGGGACTCGCTCCCACAGGGAGCGGGAGAGAATGTGGGACTCGCTCCCACACAGGGAGCGGGGGGGAATGTGGGGACTCGCTCCCACAGGGAGTGGGGGGGAATGCGGGACTCACTCCCACAGGGAGCGGGGGGGAATGCGGGACTCGCTCCCACACAGGGAGCGGGGGTGAATGCGGGACTCGCTCCCACAGGGAGCGGGGGGGAATGCGGGACTCGCTCCCACAGGGAGCGGGGGAGAATGTGGGACTCGCTCCCACACAGGGAGCGGGGGTGAATGCGGGACTCGCTCCCACAGGGAGCGGGGGTGAATGCGGGACTCGCTCCCACAGGGAGCGGGGTGAATGCGGGACTCGCTCCCACACAGGGAGCGGGGGAGAACGCGGGACTCGCTCCCACACAGGGAGCGGGGGTGAATGCGGGACTCGCTCCCACACAGGGAGCGGGGAGAATGCGGGACTCGCTCCCACACAGGGAGTGGGGGTGAATGCGGGACTCGCTCCCACAGGGAGCGGGGGTGAATGCGGGACTCGCTCCCACGGGGAGCGTCGAGGTGAATAGAGTCGAGATGTTAAAAGGCGGAAGCTGGATAAACACATGAGGGAGAAAGAGATGATTGGGGGGAGATGAAGAGGGGCGTGTGCGGGAGGAGTATCGTGTGGAGGAGACCCCAGCAGATGGGCCGAGTGGCCTGTGTCGGAGTTCGGCATGTCACTCGATGCCACCATTTTGGATGATGAGGTATGTGGAGAGGGCACGATGGGCAATTGGCCACCCACCGTTTGCCAGAGCTGTGCCCACCCCATCAAATATCCGAAATGTTTCCGCAATGCCCCGGGGGAGTAAAAGCACGACAGGACTGTGTACAGACTTGTGGTTTCCCGCTCGCTTAACTCTCCCTCCAACATCCCCCAACCTGCCTTTTGTACAAGGGAGTGTTTGGGGGGGGGGGGGGGGGGGGGGGTTAATTTTATCTAAATATAGGGTTGCCGAGCGTCACACCCACATCAGGCATCGATGAATGTTAATCCTTTAATTGTTCGAGTGTCTGGTACCGTCTCGTCTCTGTCACAGCGTGCGAGCTACCTGGAGCGTAAATATAAATTAGACCTCCTCTCGTGATGAGCTTAAGTCCCACTTTAAGTATATATTGTGAAGCCAAATCGCGATTTATCTATTATTTTTTCACCCTCTCTCTCTGGGCTTCCTGTCTCGACGAGAAAACACCTTTTAACCCGGGCTGCTCGCACACCCAAGGTTGGTGTCCACTCCATCCCCAACCCCGCGCCCCCCCCCCCGGCTCCCCGTAACAGGCTCGAGGAGGGGACTGAATGGGCCTCGTACCGTTTCGCCAAAAACCACGGCCTCTCATTCTAGGATGTCCGACAAGGGGAAATCTCGGCCTTGCGTCTACCCCATCCATCCCCCTTTAGCAACGTATACACCTCAATCGGATCGCCTCTCGTTCGTTTAAACTCCAGTGGGTAGAGGCCTAAACTGCGCGATCGCTTTCGAGATACGCGTGGCCCCTTTAATTAAAGCCACAGCTGAACTCTCGGGTGGCTCCCGGCGCTACGCTTAACTTAAACCCGCTGGGTCTTCCCCCACTTCCCCCAGGAGGGGGTGGTGATGAACATCCCATGGAAAGGAGAGTGCTGTTGGGTTTGACGGGAACAATTCTTTTGCCGAACCAACTTCGCATTTTGAGGGGAATGGACATTTGCATAACCCTGGGGGAATCTGAGGGTGTGATTCAGGGAGGGGGGTGGAACTAATATATCATTTACATGTACAGAGTCATGGACAGCTTCATCCCAGAGCCCCCCCCCCCCCCTAGACAGCTGGAGGCATGGCCATCAATGGTGGAGCAATGGGAGTCGGTGAATGCTCAAGAGGACGGAATTGGAGGAGCGCAGAGATCTCGGAGGGTTGTAGGGGCTGGAGGAGGTTACAGAGATCTCGGAGGGTTGTAGGGGCTGGAGGAGGTTACAGAGATAGGGAGGGTTGTAGGGGCTGGAGGAGGTTACAGAGATAGGGAGGGTTGTAGGGGCTGGAGGAGGTTCCACAGATAGGGAGGGTAGTAGGGGCTGGAGGAGGTTACAGAGATAGGGAGGGCTGGAGGAGGTTTCAGGGATAGGGAGGGTTGTAGGAGGATGGAGGAGGTTGCAGAGATAGGGAGGGTTGTAGGGGCTGGAGGAGGTTCCAGAGATGGGGATGGTTGTAGGGGCTGGAGGAGGTTACAGAGATAGGAAGGGTTGTAGGGGCTGGAGGAGGATACAGAGATAGGGAGGGTTGTACGAGCTGGAGGAGGTTACAGCGATGGGGAGGGCTGTAGGGGCTGGAGGAGGTTACAGAGATAGGGAGGGCTGGAGGGGATAACAGATAGGGAGGGGTGCAGGGCTGGAGGAGGTTGCGGAGATGGGGAGAGTTGTAGAGGCTGGAGGAGGTTACAGAGATAGGGAGGGGTGTAGGGGCTGGAGGAGTTTACAGAGATAGGGAGGGGTGTAGGGGCTGGAGGAGTTTACAGAGATTGGGAGGGGTGTAGGGGCTGGAGGAGGTTGCAGAGATAGGGAGGGGTGTAGGGGCTGGAGGAGGTTACAGAGATAGGGAGGGTTGTAGGGGCTGGAGGAGGTTACAGAGATAGGGAGGGTTGTAGGGGCTGGAGGAGGTTACAGAGATGGGGAGGGAGCCTGGGCCTCAATCGGTGGCAGGGTTCCCTCGGGAAAGTCACCCATCTATGGCCAGTGACGGCCTGCACTTCCAGCTGGCCCAATAAGCCTAATGGAGAGACCGGGATAGGGTGTGAAATGTTCCATTCGGCGTGGGGGGGGGGGGGGGGGGGGCATGGCGTTCCTGATGGGTGAGCCCGGGGTTTCTATTCTGACGTCCCCCGTCGACGGGAACCCACTCGCTCTCGCCTCGGCCTGGTCGTCCGGGTTTCGGTGGGGGCTTGGGGGAGGGGGCATCGGTGCGCGGCCGAGCGCGGCGCCAAGGTAAGTGGCCTCAGAACCGGGCCTGAAGCGGCCAGGTAGAAGGCCCGAGGCCCAGGGGCGCCTGGCCTTTGGCCTTCGATGTGTGGGGTTCGGGCCTACGAGACGGCGTAGCTCGTCAGTGGGCGCTTTCTCCAATCATGGGGCTGGCGCCCTCACCCTGTGACATTGGGGGATGGGAGGGGGGGGTTCCGTTCCGGGGGGTCCGCACGTTTACGAACGCCTCACGTTTGCAAAGACCAATCAGGGCCGAGGAGCCGCAGAACGATTTGCTGAGAAGGGCGGGGGGGGGGGGGTGGTCTGTGTGTCCGTCCGTGCGCGATGCTCGCGTGTGCGTCCACATGCATATCTGTGCGTGACATGTGCGCTCGCGTGTGCCCGCACCATGCCTGGGGTGGGGAGGGTGCACGTGTTGTGGGCGAGTGACCATTTTTTGCGGTGGGTAGGAGGGGGGGGGGGGGGAAACAAGAATTTCGAGAGGAGGGCATTGGGGAGAGGAGACGGGACACAGAACATGTTCGGTGGGGGAGCCCTCTGTGAGGGAATGCTGTACCCCCCATGGGAGAAGGCAGGGAAAGGTTCCCCGATCTCCCTGGGCAACGCTGGGAGGCGAAGGGTTAAATCCTTTCGAACACCGTGGAGTTGCTGGGAGCTAGCACTGAGATAAGAGGTTTCACAAGCTGGAACCACAGATGCTGATAGGTATAATTACTGTTCTCTATCACTGGGGCCTGGTGTTTGTTAAAGCGACTCAGTCTGTACACAAACTCCCAGGTAAATACGTGGCAATCAGATAGGAACCACATCAAATCCAGCCAAGGGCCAGCGCCCAAGCCACCTGACAGGGCAGAACAATGTGTTCCTGGCATCAGATACCGACTTCAACCCAATCATTGGCTTCATATGACGGCTCCATCAGCACCAAACTGTTTATATATAAACCACCCGAAACCCTCGATTAGATTCCAGTCTGTAACTCACTCCCGGGTATCTGTTATTCTATATATAAACCCCCCCGAACCCCTCGATTAGATTCCAGTCTGTAACTCACTCCCGGGTATCTGTGATTCTATATATAAACCACCCCGAACCCCTCGATTAGATTCCAGTCTGTAACTCACTCCCGGGTATCTGTGATTCTATATATAAACCACCCCGAACCCCTCGATTAGATTCCAGTCTGTAACTCACTCCCGGGTATCTGTTGTTCTATATATAAACCACACCGAACACCTCGATTAGATTCCAGTCTGTAACTCACTCCCGGTTATCTGTTGTTCTATATATAACCACCCGAAACCCTCGATTAGATTCCAGTCTGTAACTCACTCCCGGGTATCTGTTATTCTGTATATAAACCCCCCCCCCCCGAACCCCTCGATTAGATTCCAGTCTGTAACTCACTCCCGGGTATCTGTTATTCGATATATAAACCATCCCGAACCCCTCGATTAGATTCCAGTCTGTAACTCACTCCCGGGTATCTGTTATTCTATATATAAACCACCCCGAACCCCTCGATTAGATTCCAGTCTGTAACTCACTCCCGGGTATCTGTTATTCTATATATAAACCACCCCGAACCCCTCGATTAGATTCCAGTCTGTAACTCACTCCCGGGTATCTGTTATTCTAGAAATAAACCCCCCCGAACCCCTCGATTAGATTCCAGTCTGTAACTCACTCCCGGGTATCTGTTATTCTATATATAAACCACCCCGTACCCCTCGATTAGATACCAGTCTGTAACTCACTCCCCGGTATCTCTTATTCTATATATAAACCACCCTGAACCCCTCGATTAGATTCCAGTCTGTAACTCACTCCCGGGTATCTGTTATTCTATATATAAAACACCCCGAACCCCTCGATTAGATTCCAGCCTGTAACTCACTCCCGGGTATCTGTTATTCTATATATAAACCACCCGGAACCCCTCGATTAGATTCCAGTCTGTAACTCACTCCCGGGTATCTGTTATTCGATATATAAACCACCCCGAACCCCTCGATTAGATTCCAGTCTGTAACTCACTCCCAGGTATCTGTTATTCTATATATAAACCACACCGAACCACTCGATTAGATTCCAGTCTGTAACTCACTCCCGGGTATCTGTTATTCTATATATAAACCACCCCGAACCCCTCGATTAGATTCCAGTCTGTAACTCACTCCCGGGTATCTGTTATTCTATATATAAACCACCCCGAACCCCTCGATTAGATTCCAGTCTGTAACTCACTCCCGGGTATCTGTTATTCT
The DNA here is from genome assembly GCF_047496885.1 of Scyliorhinus torazame. Classification (NCBI taxonomy): domain Eukaryota; kingdom Metazoa; phylum Chordata; class Chondrichthyes; order Carcharhiniformes; family Scyliorhinidae; genus Scyliorhinus; species Scyliorhinus torazame. The sequence continues at coordinate 38,490 of NW_027309199.1, read as the reverse complement.
ATATATAAACCACCCGGAACCCCTCGATTAGATTCCAGTCTGTAACTCACTCCCGGGTATCTGTTATTCTGTATATAAACCCCCCCCGAACCCCTCGATTAGATTCCAGTCTGTAACTCACTCCCAGGTATCTGTTATTCTATATATAAACCACACCGAACCACTCGATTAGATTCCAGTCTGTAACTCACTCCCGGGCATCTGTTATTCTATATATAAACCACCCTGAACCCCTCGATTAGATTCCAGTCTGTAACTCACTCCCGGGTATCTGTTATTCTATATATAAACCACCCCGAACCCCTCGATTAGATTCCAGTCTGTAACTCACTCCCGGGTATCTGTTATTCTATATATAAACCATCCCGAACCCCTCGATTAGATTCCAGTCTGTAACTCACTTCTGGGTATCTGTTATTCTATATATAAACCACCCCGAACCCCTCGATTAGATTCCAGTCTGTAACTCACTCCCGGGTATCTGTTATTCTGTATATAAACCCCCCCCGAACCCCTCGATTAGATTCCAGTCTGTAACTCACTCCCGGGTATGTGTTATTCTCTATATAAACCACCCCGAACCCCTCGATTAGATTCCAGTCTGTAACTCACTCCCGGGTATCTGTTATTCTATATATAAACCACCCCGAACCCCTCGATTAGATTCCAGTCTGGAACTCACTCCCGGGTATCTGTTATTCTATATATAAACCACCCCGATCCCCTCGATTAGATTCCAGTCTGTAACTCAGTCCTGGGTATCTGTTACTCTAGATATAAACCACCCCGAACCCCTCGATTAGATTCCAGTCTGTAACTCACTCCCGGGTATCTGTTATTCGATATATAAACCCCCCCCCCGAACCCCTCGATTAGATTCCAGTCTGTAACTCACTCCCGGGTATCTGTTATTCTATATATAAACCACCCCAAACCCCTCGATTAGATTCCAGTCTGTAACTCACTCCCGGGTATCTGTTATTCTATATATAAACCACCCCGAACCCCTCGATTAGATTCCAGTCTGTAACTCACTCCCGGGTATCTGTTATTCTATATATAAACCACCCCGAACCCCTCGATTAGATTCCAGTCTGTAACTCACTCCCGGGTATCTGTTATTCTATATATAAACCACCCCGAACCCCTCGATTAGATTCCAGTCTGTAACTCACTCCCGGGTATCTGTTATTCTATATATAAACCACCCCGTACCCCTCGATTAGATTCCAGTCTGTAACTCACTCCCGGGTATCTGTTATTCTAAATATAAACCCCCCTGAACCCCTCGATTAGATTCCAGTCTGTAAATCACTCCCGGGTATCTGTTATTCTATATATAAACCACCCTGAACCCCTCGATTAGATTCCAGTCTGTAACTCACTCCCCGGTATCTCTTATTCTATATATAAACCACCCTGAACCCCTCGATTAGATTCCAGTCTGTAACTCACTCCCGGGTATCTGTTATTCTATATATAAACCACCCCGAACCCCTCGATTAGATTCCAGCCTGTAACTCACTCCCGGGTATCTGTTATTCTATATATAAACCACCCCGTACCCCTCGATTAGATTCCAGTCTGTAACTCACTCCCGGGTATCTGTTATTCTATATATAAACCACCCCGAACCCCTCGATTAGATTCCAGTCTGTAACTCACTCCCAGGTATCTGCTATTCTATATATAAACCATCCCGAACCCCTCGATTAGATTCCAGTCTGTAACTCACTTCTGGGTATCTGTTATTCTATATATAAACCACCCCGAACCCCTCGATTAGATTCCAGTCTGTAACTCACTCCCGGGTATCTGTTATTCTGTATATAAAACCCCTCCGAACCCCTCGATTAGATTCCAGTCTGTAACTCACTCCCGGGTATGTGTTATTCTCTATATAAACCACCCCGAACCCCTCGATTAGATTCCAGTCTGTAACTCACTCCCGGGTATCTGTTATTCTATATATAAACCACCCCGAACCTCGCGATTGGATTCCAGTCTGTAACTCACTCCCGGGTATCTGTTATTCTATATATAAACCACCCTGAACCCCTCGATTAGATTCCAGGCTGTAACTCACTCCCGGGTATCTGTTACTCTATATATAATTCACCCCGAAACCCTCGATTAGATTCCAGTCTGTAACTCACTCCCGGTTATCTGTTATTCTGCATATAAACCACCCTGAACCCCTCGATTAGATTCCAGTCTGTAACTCACTCCCGGGTATCTGTTACTCTATATATAATTCACCCCGAAACCCTCGATTAGATTCCAGTCTGTAACTCACTCCCGGGTATCTGTTATTCTATATATAAACCACCTTGATACCCTCGATTAGATTCCAGTCTGTAACTCACTCCCGGGTATCTGTTATTCTATATATAAACCACCCCGATCCCCTCGATTAGATTCCAGTCTGTAACTCAGTCCTGGGTATCTGTTACTCTAGATATAAACCACCCCGAACCCCTCGATTAGATTCCAGTCTGTAACTCACTCCCGGGTATCTGTTATTCTATATCTAAACCTCCCCGAACCCCTCGATTAGAATCCAGTCTGTATCTCACTCCCGGGTATCTTTTATTCTATATATAAACCACCCGGAACCCCTCGATTAGATACCAGTCTGTAACTCACTCCCAGGTATCTGTTACTCTATATATAAACCACCCCGATCCCCTCGATTAGATTCCAGTCTGTAACTCACACCCGGGTATCTGTTATTCTATATATAAACCACCCCGAACCCCTCGATTAGATTCCAGTCTGTAACTCACTCCCGGGTATCTGTTGTTCTATATATAAACCTCCCCGAACCCCTCGATTAGAATCCAGTCTGTAACTCACTCCCGGGTATCTGTTATTCTATATATAAACCACCCGGAACCCCTCGATTAGATTCCAATCTGTAACTCACTCCTGGGTATCTGTTATTCTATATATAATCCACCCCGAACCCCTCGGTTAGATTCCAGTCTGTATCTCACTCCCGGGTATCTCTTATTCTATATATAAACCACCCCGAACACCTCGATTAGATTCCAGTCTGTAACTCACTCCCGGGTATCTGTTATTCTATATATAAACCACCCGGAACCCCTCGATTAGATTCCAGTCTGTAACTCACTCCCGGGTATCTGTTATTCTATATATAAACCACCCTGAACCCCTCGATTAGATTCCAGTCTGTAACTCACTCCCGGGTATCTGTTATTCTATATATAAACCACCCCGAACCCCTCGATTAGATTCCAGTCTGTAACTCACTCCCGGGTATCTGTTGTTCTATATATAAACCACCCCGAACCCCTCGATTAGATTCCAGTTTGTAACTCACTCCCGGGTATCTGTTATTCTATATATAAACCACCCCGAACCCCGCGATTAGATTCCAGTCTGTACCTCACTCCCGGGTATCTGTTATTCTACATATAAACCACTCCGAACCCCTCGATTAGATTCCAGTCTGTAACTCCCGGGCATCTGTTATTCTATATATAAACCACCCCGAACCCCTCGATTAGATTCCAGTCTGTAACTCACTCCCGTGTATCTGTTATTCTGTATATAAACCACCCCGAACCCCTCGATTAGATTCCAGTCTGTAACTCACTCCCAGGTATCTGTTATTATATATATAAACCACCCCGAACCCCTCCATTAGATTCCAGTCTGTAACTCACTCCCGGGTATCTGTTATTCTATATATAAACCACCTGAAACCCTCTATTAGATTCCAGTCTGTAACTCACTCCCGGGTATCTGTTATTCTATATATAAACCACCCCATACCCCTCGATTAGATTCCAGTCTGTCACTCACTCCCGGGCATCTGTTATTCTATATATAAACCACCCCGAACCCCTCGATTAGATTCAAGTCTGTAACTCCCGGGCATCTGTTATTCTATATATAAACCACCCCGAACCCCTCGATTAGATTCCAGTCTGTAACTCACTCCCGTGTATCTGTTATTCTGTATATAAACCACCCCGAACACCTCGATTAGATTCCAGTCTGTAACTCACTCCCGGGTATCTGTTATTCTATATATAAACCACCCCGAACCCCTCGATTAGATTCCAGTCTGTAACTCACTCCCGGGTATCTGTTATTCTATATATAAACCACCCCGAACCCCTCGATTAGATTCCAGTCTGTAACTCTCTCCCGGGTATCTGTTATTCTATATATAAACCACCCCGAACCCCTCGATTAGATTCCAGTCTGTAACTTACTTCTGGGTATCTGTTATTATATATAGAAACCATCCTGAACCCCTCGATTAGATTCCAGTCTGTAACTCACTTCTGGTTGTCTGTTATTCTATATATAAACCACCCCGAACCCCTCGATTAGATTCCAGTCTGTAACTCACTTCTGGGTATCTGTTATTCTATATATAAACCACCCCAAACACCTCGATTAGATTCCAGTCTGTCACTCACTCCCGGGCATCTGTTATTCTATATATAAACCACCCCGAACACCTCGATTAGATTCCAGTCTGTAACTCACTCCCGGGCATCTGTTATTCTATATATAAACCACCCCGAACCCCTCGATTAGATTCCAGTCTGTAACTCACTCCCGGGTATCTGTTGTTCTATATATAAACCACCCCGAACCCCTCGATTAGCTTCCAGTCTGTAACTCACTTCTGGGTGTCTGTTATTCTATATATAAACCACCCCGAACCCCTCGATTAGATTCCAGTCTGTAACTCACTCCCGGGTATCTGTTATTCTATATATAAACCACCCCGAACCCCTCGATTAGATTCCAGTCTGTAACTCACTCCCGGGTATCTGTTATTCTATATATAAACCACCCCGAACCCCTCGATTAGATTCCAGTCTGTAACTCACTCCCGGGTATCTGTTATTCTATATATAAACCACCCCGAACCCCTCGATTAGATTCCAGTCTGTAACTCACTCCCGGGTATCTGTTATTCTATATATAAACCACCCCGAACCCCTCGATTAGATTCCAGTCTGTAACTCACTCCCGGGTATCTGTTACTCTAAATATAAACCAAACCGAACCCCTCGATTAGATTCCAGTCTGTAACTCACTCCCGGGTATCTGTTATTCTATATATAAACCACCCCAAACCTCTCGATTAGATTCCAGTCTGTAACTCACTCCCGGGTATCTGTTATTCTATATATAAACCACCCCGAACCCCTCGATTAGATTCCAGTCTGTAACTCGCTCCCGGGTAACTGTTATTCTATATATAAACCACCCCGAACCCCCCGATTAGATTCCAGTCTGTCACTCACTCCCGGGTATCTGTTATTCTATATATAAACCACCCCGAACCCCTCGATTAGATTCCAGTCTGTAACTCACTCCCGGGTATCTGTTATTCTATATATAAACCACCCCGAACACCTCGATTAGATTCCAGTCTATAACTCACTCCCGGGTATCTGTTATTCTATATATAAACCACCCTGAACCCCTCGATTAGATTCAAGTCTGTAACTCACTCCCGGGTATCTGTTATTCTATGTATAAACCACCCTCAACCCCCCGATTAGATTCCAGTCTATAACTCACTCCCGGGTATCTGTTATTATATGTAAACCACCCGGAACCCCTCGATTAGATTCCAATCTGTAACTCACTCCCGGGTATCTGTTATTCTATATATAAACCACCCTGAACCCCTCGATTAGATTCCAGTCTGTAACTCACTCCCCGGTATCTCTTATTCTATATATAAACCACCCTGAACCCCTCGATTAGATTCCAGTCTGTAACTCACTCCCGGGTATCTGTTATTCTATATATAAACCACCCCGAACCCCTCGATTAGATTCCAGCCTGTAACTCACTCCCGGGTATCTGTTATTCTATATATAAACCACCCCGTACCCCTCGATTAGATTCCAGTCTGTAACTCACTCCCGGGTATCTGTTATTCTATATATAAACCACCCCGAACCCCTCGATTAGATTCCAGTCTGTAACTCACTCCCAGGTATCTGCTATTCTATATATAAACCATCCCGAACCCCTCGATTAGATTCCAGTCTGTAACTCACTTCTGGGTATCTGTTATTCTATATATAAACCACCCCGAACCCCTCGATTAGATTCCAGTCTGTAACTCACTCCCAGGTATCTGTTATTCTGTATATAAACCCCCCCCGAACCCCTCGATTAGATTCCAGTCTGTAACTCACTCCCGGGTATGTGTTATTCTCTATATAAACCACCCCGAACCCCTCGATTAGATTCCAGTCTGTAACTCACTCCCGGGTATCTGTTATTCTATATATAAACCACCCCGAACCTCGCGATTGGATTCCAGTCTGTAACTCACTCCCGGGTATCTGTTATTCTATATATAAACCACCCTGAACCCCTCGATTAGATTCCAGGCTGTAACTCACTCCCGGGTATCTGTTACTCTATATATAATTCACCCCGAAACCCTCGATTAGATTCCAGTCTGTAACTCACTCCCGGGTATCTGTTATTCTATATATAAACCACCCCGATCCCCTCGATTAGATTCCAGTCTGTAACTCAGTCCTGGGTATCTGTTACTCTAGATATAAACCACCCCGAACCCCTCGATTAGATTCCAGTCTGTAACTCACTCCCGGGTATCTGTTATTCTATATCTAAACCTCCCCGAACCCCTCAATTAGAATCCAGTCTGTATCTCACTCCCGGGTATCTTTTATTCTATATATAAACCACCCGGAACCCCTCGATTAGATACCAGTCTGTAACTCACTCCCAGGTATCTGTTACTCTATATATAAACCACCCCGATCCCCTCGATTAGATTCCAGTCTGTAACTCACTCCCGGGTATCTGTTATTCTATATATAAACCACCCCGAACCCCTCGATTAGATTCCAGTCTGTAACTCACTCCCGGGTATCTGTTGTTCTATATATAAACCTCCCCGAACCCCTCGATTAGAATCCAGTCTGTAACTCACTCCCGGGTATCTGTTATTCTATATATAAACCACCCGGAACCCCTCGATTAGATTCCAATCTGTAACTCACTCCTGGGTATCTGTTATTCTATATATAATCCACCCCGAACCCCTCGGTTAGATTCCAGTCTGTATCTCACTCCCGGGTATCTCTTATTCTATATATAAACCACCCCGAACACCTCGATTAGATTCCAGTCTGTAACTCACTCCCGGGTATCTGTTATTCTATATATAAACCACCCGGAACCCCTCGATTAGATTCCAGTCTGTAACTCACTCCCGGGTATCTGTTATTCTATATATAAACCACCCTGAACCCCTCGATTAGATTCCAGTCTGTAACTCACTCCCGGGTATCTGTTATTCTATATATAAACCACCCCGAACCCCTCGATTAGATTCCAGGCTGTAACTCACTCCCGGGTATCTGTTACTCTATATATAATTCACCCCGAAACCCTCGATTAGATTCCAGTCTGTAACTCACTCCCGGTTATCTGTTATTCTGCATATAAACCACCCTGAACCCCTCGATTAGATTCCAGTCTGTAACTCACTCCCGGGTATCTGTTACTCTATATATAATTCACCCCGAAACCCTCGATTAGATTCCAGTCTGTAACTCACTCCCGGGTATCTGTTATTCTATATATAAACCACCTTGATACCCTCGATTAGATTCCAGTCTGTAACTCACTCCCGGGTATCTGTTATTCTATATATAAACCACCCCGATCCCCTCGATTAGATTCCAGTCTGTAACTCAGTCCTGGGTATCTGTTACTCTAGATATAAACCACCCCGAACCCCTCGATTAGATTCCAGTCTGTAACTCACTCCCGGGTATCTGTTATTCTATATCTAAACCTCCCCGAACCCCTCGATTAGAATCCAGTCTGTATCTCACTCCCGGGTATCTTTTATTCTATATATAAACCACCCGGAACCCCTCGATTAGATACCAGTCTGTAACTCACTCCCAGGTATCTGTTACTCTATATATAAACCACCCCGATCCCCTCGATTAGATTCCAGTCTGTAACTCACACCCGGGTATCTGTTATTCTATATATAAACCACCCCGAACCCCTCGATTAGATTCCAGTCTGTAACTCACTCCCGGGTATCTGTTGTTCTATATATAAACCTCCCCGAACCCCTCGATTAGAATCCAGTCTGTAACTCACTCCCGGGTATCTGTTATTCTATATATAAACCACCCGGAACCCCTCGATTAGATTCCAATCTGTAACTCACTCCTGGGTATCTGTTATTCTATATATAATCCACCCCGAACCCCTCGGTTAGATTCCAGTCTGTATCTCACTCCCGGGTATCTCTTATTCTATATATAAACCACCCCGAACACCTCGATTAGATTCCAGTCTGTAACTCACTCCCGGGTATCTGTTATTCTATATATAAACCACCCGGAACCCCTCGATTAGATTCCAGTCTGTAACTCACTCCCGGGTATCTGTTATTCTATATATAAACCACCCTGAACCCCTCGATTAGATTCCAGTCTGTAACTCACTCCCGGGTATCTGTTATTCTATATATAAACCACCCCGAACCCCTCGATTAGATTCCAGTCTGTAACTCACTCCCGGGTATCTGTTGTTCTATATATAAACCACCCCGAACCCCTCGATTAGATTCCAGTTTGTAACTCACTCCCGGGTATCTGTTATTCTATATATAAACCACCCCGAACCCCGCGATTAGATTCCAGTCTGTACCTCACTCCCGGGTATCTGTTATTCTACATATAAACCACTCCGAACCCCTCGATTAGATTCCAGTCTGTAACTCCCGGGCATCTGTTATTCTATATATAAACCACCCCGAACCCCTCGATTAGATTCCAGTCTGTAACTCACTCCCGTGTATCTGTTATTCTGTATATAAACCACCCCGAACCCCTCGATTAGATTCCAGTCTGTAACTCACTCCCAGGTATCTGTTATTATATATATAAACCACCCCGAACCCCTCCATTAGATTCCAGTCTGTAACTCACTCCCGGGTATCTGTTATTCTATATATAAACCACCTGAAACCCTCTATTAGATTCCAGTCTGTAACTCACTCCCGGGTATCTGTTATTCTATATATAAACCACCCCATACCCCTCGATTAGATTCCAGTCTGTCACTCACTCCCGGGCATCTGTTATTCTATATATAAACCACCCCGAACCCCTCGATTAGATTCAAGTCTGTAACTCCCGGGCATCTGTTATTCTATATATAAACCACCCCGAACCCCTCGATTAGATTCCAGTCTGTAACTCACTCCCGTGTATCTGTTATTCTGTATATAAACCACCCCGAACACCTCGATTAGATTCCAGTCTGTAACTCACTCCCGGGTATCTGTTATTCTATATATAAACCACCCCGAACCCCTCGATTAGATTCCAGTCTGTAACTCACTCCCGGGTATCTGTTATTCTATATATAAACCACCCCGAACCCCTCGATTAGATTCCAGTCTGTAACTCTCTCCCGGGTATCTGTTATTCTATATATAAACCACCCCGAACCCCTCGATTAGATTCCAGTCTGTAACTTACTTCTGGGTATCTGTTATTATATATAGAAACCATCCTGAACCCCTCGATTAGATTCCAGTCTGTAACTCACTTCTGGTTGTCTGTTATTCTATATATAAACCACCCCGAACCCCTCGATTAGATTCCAGTCTGTAACTCACTTCTGGGTATCTGTTATTCTATATATAAACCACCCCAAACACCTCGATTAGATTCCAGTCTGTCACTCACTCCCGGGCATCTGTTATTCTATATATAAACCACCCCGAACACCTCGATTAGATTCCAGTCTGTAACTCACTCCCGGGCATCTGTTATTCTATATATAAACCACCCCGAACCCCTCGATTAGATTCCAGTCTGTAACTCACTCCCGGGTATCTGTTGTTCTATATATAAACCACCCCGAACCCCTCGATTAGCTTCCAGTCTGTAACTCACTTCTGGGTGTCTGTTATTCTATATATAAACCACCCCGAACCCCTCGATTAGATTCCAGTCTGTAACTCACTCCCGGGTATCTGTTATTCTATATATAAACCACCCCGAACCCCTCGATTAGATTCCAGTCTGTAACTCACTCCCGGGTATCTGTTATTCTATATATAAACCACCCCGAACCCCTCGATTAGATTCCAGTCTGTAACTCACTCCCGGGTATCTGTTATTCTATATATAAACCACCCCGAACCCCTGGATTAGATTCCAGTCTGTAACTCACTCCCGGGTATCTGTTATTCTATATATAAACCACCCCGAACCCCTCGATTAGATTCCAGTCTGTAACTCACTCCCGGGTATCTGTTACTCTAAATATAAACCAAACCGAACCCCTCGATTAGATTCCAGTCTGTAACTCACTCCCGGGTATCTGTTATTCTATATATAAACCACCCCAAACCTCTCGATTAGATTCCAGTCTGTAACTCACTCCCGGGTATCTGTTATTCTATATATAAACCACCCCGAACCCCTCGATTAGATTCCAGTCTGTAACTCGCTCCCGGGTAACTGTTATTCTATATATAAACCACCCCGAACCCCCCGATTAGATTCCAGTCTGTCACTCACTCCCGGGTATCTGTTATTCTATATATAAACCACCCCGAACCCCTCGATTAGATTCCAGTCTGTAACTCACTCCCGGGTATCTGTTATTCTATATATAAACCACCCCGAACACCTCGATTAGATTCCAGTCTATAACTCACTCCCGGGTATCTGTTATTCTATATATAAACCACCCTGAACCCCTCGATTAGATTCAAGTCTGTAACTCACTCCCGGGTATCTGTTATTCTATGTATAAACCACCCTCAACCCCCCGATTAGATTCCAGTCTATAACTCACTCCCGGGTATCTGTTATTATATGTAAACCACCCGGAACCCCTCGATTAGATTCCAATCTGTAACTCACTCCCGGGTATCTGTTATTCTATATATAAACCACCCTGAACCCCTCGATTAGATTCCAGTCTGTAACTCACTCCCCGGTATCTCTTATTCTATATATAAACCACCCTGAACCCCTCGATTAGATTCCAGTCTGTAACTCACTCCCGGGTATCTGTTATTCTATATATAAACCACCCCGAACCCCTCGATTAGATTCCAGCCTGTAACTCACTCCCGGGTATCTGTTATTCTATATATAAACCACCCCGTACCCCTCGATTAGATTCCAGTCTGTAACTCACTCCCGGGTATCTGTTATTCTATATATAAACCACCCCGAACCCCTCGATTAGATTCCAGTCTGTAACTCACTCCCAGGTATCTGCTATTCTATATATAAACCATCCCGAACCCCTCGATTAGATTCCAGTCTGTAACTCACTTCTGGGTATCTGTTATTCTATATATAAACCACCCCGAACCCCTCGATTAGATTCCAGTCTGTAACTCACTCCCAGGTATCTGTTATTCTGTATATAAACCCCCCCCGAACCCCTCGATTAGATTCCAGTCTGTAACTCACTCCCGGGTATGTGTTATTCTCTATATAAACCACCCCGAACCCCTCGATTAGATTCCAGTCTGTAACTCACTCCCGGGTATCTGTTATTCTATATATAAACCACCCCGAACCTCGCGATTGGATTCCAGTCTGTAACTCACTCCCGGGTATCTGTTATTCTATATATAAACCACCCTGAACCCCTCGATTAGATTCCAGGCTGTAACTCACTCCCGGGTATCTGTTACTCTATATATAATTCACCCCGAAACCCTCGATTAGATTCCAGTCTGTAACTCACTCCCGGGTATCTGTTATTCTATATATAAACCACCCCGATCCCCTCGATTAGATTCCAGTCTGTAACTCAGTCCTGGGTATCTGTTACTCTAGATATAAACCACCCCGAACCCCTCGATTAGATTCCAGTCTGTAACTCACTCCCGGGTATCTGTTATTCTATATCTAAACCTCCCCGAACCCCTCAATTAGAATCCAGTCTGTATCTCACTCCCGGGTATCTTTTATTCTATATATAAACCACCCGGAACCCCTCGATTAGATACCAGTCTGTAACTCACTCCCAGGTATCTGTTACTCTATATATAAACCACCCCGATCCCCTCGATTAGATTCCAGTCTGTAACTCACTCCCGGGTATCTGTTATTCTATATATAAACCACCCCGAACCCCTCGATTAGATTCCAGTCTGTAACTCACTCCCGGGTATCTGTTGTTCTATATATAAACCTCCCCGAACCCCTCGATTAGAATCCAGTCTGTAACTCACTCCCGGGTATCTGTTATTCTATATATAAACCACCCGGAACCCCTCGATTAGATTCCAATCTGTAACTCACTCCTGGGTATCTGTTATTCTATATATAATCCACCCCGAACCCCTCGGTTAGATTCCAGTCTGTATCTCACTCCCGGGTATCTCTTATTCTATATATAAACCACCCCGAACACCTCGATTAGATTCCAGTCTGTAACTCACTCCCGGGTATCTGTTATTCTATATATAAACCACCCGGAACCCCTCGATTAGATTCCAGTCTGTAACTCACTCCCGGGTATCTGTTATTCTATATATAAACCACCCTGAACCCCTCGATTAGATTCCAGTCTGTAACTCACTCCCGGGTATCTGTTATTCTATATATAAACCACCCCGAACCCCTCGATTAGATTCCAGTCTGTAACTCACTCCCGGGTATCTGTTGTTCTATATATAAACCACCCCGAACCCCTCGATTAGATTCCAGTTTGTAACTCACTCCCGGGTATCTGTTATTCTATATATAAACCACCCCGAACCCCGCGATTAGATTCCAGTCTGTACCTCACTCCCGGGTATCTGTTATTCTACATATAAACCACTCCGAACCCCTCGATTAGATTCCAGTCTGTAACTCCCGGGCATCTGTTATTCTATATATAAACCACCCCGAACCCCTCGATTAGATTCCAGTCTGTAACTCACTCCCGTGTATCTGTTATTCTGTATATAAACCACCCCGAACCCCTCGATTAGATTCCAGTCTGTAACTCACTCCCAGGTATCTGTTATTATATATATAAACCACCCCGAACCCCTCCATTAGATTCCAGTCTGTAACTCACTCCCGGGTATCTGTTATTCTATATATAAACCACCTGAAACCCTCTATTAGATTCCAGTCTGTAACTCACTCCCGGGTATCTGTTATTCTATATATAAACCACCCCATACCCCTCGATTAGATTCCAGTCTGTCACTCACTCCCGGGCATCTGTTATTCTATATATAAACCACCCCGAACCCCTCGATTAGATTCAAGTCTGTAACTCCCGGGCATCTGTTATTCTATATATATACCACCCCGAACCCCTCGATTAGATTCCAGTCTGTAACTCACTCCCGTGTATCTGTTATTCTGTATATAAACCACCCCGAACACCTCGATTAGATTCCAGTCTGTAACTCACTCCCGGGCATCTGTTATTCCATATATAAACCACCCCGAACCCCTCGATTAGCTTCCAGTCTGTAACTCACTTCTGGGTATCTGTTATTCTATATATAAACCACCCCGAACACCTCGATTAGATTCCAGTCTGTCACTCACTCCCGGGCATCTGTTATTCTATATATAAACCACCCCGAATCCCTCGATTAGATTCAAGTCTGTAACTCACTCCCGGGTATCTGTTATTCTATATATAAACCACCCCGAACCCCTCGATTAGATTCCAGTCTGTAACTCACTCCCGGGTATCTGTTATTCTATATATAAACCACCCCGAACCCCTCGATTAGATTCCAGTCTGTAACTCTCTCCCGGGTATCTGTTATTCTATATATAAACCACCCCGAACCCCTCGATTAGATTCCAGTCTGTAACTTACTTCTGGGTATCTGTTATTATATATAGAAACCATCCTGAACCCCTCGATTAGATTCCAGTCTGTAACTCACTTCTGGTTGTCTGTTATTCTATATATAAACCACCCCGAACCCCTCGATTAGATTCCAGTCTGTAACTCACTTCTGGGTATCTGTTATTCTATATATAAACCACCCCGAACACCTCGATTAGATTCCAGTCTGTCACTCACTCCCGGGCATCTGTTATTCTATATATAAACCACCCCGAACACCTCGATTAGATTCCAGTCTGTAACTCACTCCCGGGCATCTGTTATTCTATATATAAACCACCCCGAACCCCTCGATTAGATTCCAGTCTGTAACTCACTCCCGGGTATCTGTTATTCTATATATAAACCACCCCGAACCCCTCGATTAGATTCCAGTCTGTAACTCACTCCCGGGTCTCTGTTATTCTATATATAAACCACCCCGAACCCCTCGATTAGATTCCAGTCTGTAACTCACTCCCGGGTATCTGTTATTCTATATATAAACCACCCCAAACCCCTCGATTAGATTCCAGTCTGTAACTCACACCCGGGTATCTGTTATTCTATATATAAACCACCCCGAACCCCCCGATTAGATTCCAGTCTGTAACTCACTCCCGGGTATCTGTTATTCTATATATAAACCACCCCGAACCCCTCGATTAGATTCCAGTCTGTAACTCACTCCCGGGTATCTGTTATTCTATATATAAACCACCCCAAACCTCTCGATTAGATTCCAGTCTGGAACTCACTCCCGGGTATCTGTTATTCTATATATAAACCACCCCGAACCCCTCGATTAGATTCCAGTCTGTAACTCACTCCCGGGTATCTGTTATTCTATATATAAACCACCCCGAACCCCCCGATTAGATTCCAGTCTGTCACTCACTCCCGGGTATCTGTTATTCGATATATAAACCACCCCGAACCCCTCGATTAGATTCCAGTCTGTAACTCACTCCCGGGTATCTGTTATTCTATATATAAACCACCCTGAACACCTCGATTAGATTCCAGTCTGTAACTCACTCCCGGGTATCTGTTATTCTATATATAAACCACCCTGAACCCCTCGATTAGATTCAAGTCTGTAACTCACTCCCGGGTATCTGTTATTCTATGTATAAACCACCCTGAACCCCCCGATTAGATTCCAGTCTATAACTCACTCCCGGGTATCTGTTATTCTATATATAAACCACCCGGAACCCCTCGATTAGATTCCAATCTGTAACTCACTCCCGGGTATCTGTTATTCTATATATAAACCACCCCGAACCCCTCGATTAGATTCCAGTCTGTATCTCACTCCCGGGTATCTGTTATTCTATATATAAACCACCCCGAACACCTCGGTTAGATTCCAGTCTGTAACTCACTCCCGGGCATCTTTTATTCTATATATAAACCACCCCGAACCCCTCGATTAGCTTCCATCTGTAACTCACTTCTGGGTATCTGTTATTCTATATATAAACCACCCCGAACACCTCGATTAGATTCCAGTCTGTCACTCACTCCCGGGCATCTGTTATTCTATATATAAACCACCCCGAATCCCTCGATTAGATTCAAGTCTGTAACTCACTCCCGGGTATCTGTTATTCTATATATAAACCACCCCGAACCCCTCGATTAGATTCCAGTCTGTAACTCACTCCCGGGTATCTGTTATTCTATATATAAACCACCCCGAACCCCTCGATTAGATTCCAGTCTGTAACTCACTCCCGGGTATCTGTTATTCTATATATAAACCACCCCGAACCCCCCGATTAGATTCCAGTCTGTAACTTACTTCTGGGTATCTGTTATTATATATAGAAACCATCCTGAACCCCTCGATTAGATTCCAGTCTGTAACTCACTTCTGGGTGTCTGTTATTCTATATATAAACCACCCCGAACCCCTCGATTAGATTCCAGTCTGTAACTCACTCCCGGGTATCTGTTATTCTATATATAAATCACCCCGAACCCCTCGATTAGATTCCAGTCTGTAACTCACTCCCGGGTATCTGTTATTCTATATATAAACCACCCCGAACCCCTCGATTAGCTTCCAGTCTGTAACTCATTTCTGGGTATCTGTTATTCTATATATAAACCACCCCGAACACCTCGATTAGATTCCAGTCGGTCACTCACTCCCGGGTATCTGTTATTCTATATATAAACCACCCCGAACACCTCGATTAGATTCCAGTCTGTAACTCACTCCCGGTTATCTGTTATTCTGCATATAAACCACCCTGAACCCCTCGATTAGATTCCAGTCTGTAACTCACTCCCGGGTATCTGTTACTCTATATATAATTCACCCCGAAACCCTCGATTAGATTCCAGTCTGTAACTCACTCCCGGGTATCTGTTATTCTATATATAAACCACCTTGATACCCTCGATTAGATTCCAGTCTGTAACTCACTCCCGGGTATCTGTTATTCTATATATAAACCACCCCGATCCCCTCGATTAGATTCCAGTCTGTAACTCAGTCCTGGGTATCTGTTACTCTAGATATAAACCACCCCGAACCCCTCGATTAGATACCAGTCTGTAACTCACTCCCAGGTATCTGTTACTCTATATATAAACCACCCCGATCCCCTCGATTAGATTCCAGTCTGTAACTCACTCCCGGGTATCTGTTATTCTATATATAAACCACCCCGAACCCCTCGATTAGATTCCAGTCTGTAACTCACTCCCGGGTATCTGTTGTTCTATATATAAACCTCCCCGAACCCCTCGATTAGAATCCAGTCTGTAACTCACTCCCGGGTATCTGTTATTCTATATATAAACCACCCGGAACCCCTCGATTAGATTCCAATCTGTAACTCACTCCTGGGTATCTGTTATTCTATATATAAACCACCCCGAACCCCTCGATTAGATTCAAGTCTGTAACTCCCGGGCATCTGTTATTCTATATATAAACCACCCCGAACCCCTCGATTAGATTCCAGTCTGTAACTCACTCCCGTGTATCTGTTATTCTGTATATAAACCACCCCGAACACCTCGATTAGATTCCAGTCTGTAACTCACTCCCGGGTATCTGTTATTCTATATATAAACCACCCCGAACCCCTCGATTAGATTCCAGTCTGTAACTCACTCCCGGGTATCTGTTATTCTATATATAAACCACCCCGAACCCCTCGATTAGATTCCAGTCTGTAACTCTCTCCCGGGTATCTGTTATTCTATATATAAACCACCCCGAACCCCTCGATTAGATTCCAGTCTGTAACTTACTTCTGGGTATCTGTTATTATATATAGAAACCATCCTGAACCCCTCGATTAGATTCCAGTCTGTAACTCACTTCTGGTTGTCTGTTATTCTATATATAAACCACCCCGAACCCCTCGATTAGATTCCAGTCTGTAACTCACTTCTGGGTATCTGTTATTCTATATATAAACCACCCCAAACACCTCGATTAGATTCCAGTCTGTCACTCACTCCCGGGCATCTGTTATTCTATATATAAACCACCCCGAACACCTCGATTAGATTCCAGTCTGTAACTCACTCCCGGGCATCTGTTATTCTATATATAAACCACCCCGAACCCCTCGATTAGATTCCAGTCTGTAACTCACTCCCGGGTATCTGTTATTCTATATATAAACCACCCCGAACCCCTCGATTAGCTTCCAGTCTGTAACTCACTTCTGGGTGTCTGTTATTCTATATATAAACCACCCCGAACCCCTCGATTAGATTCCAGTCTGTAACTCACTCCCGGGTATCTGTTATTCTATATATAAACCACCCCGAACCCCTCGATTAGATTCCAGTCTGTAACTCACTCCCGGGTATCTGTTATTCTATATATAAACCACCCCGAACCCCTCGATTAGATTCCAGTCTGTAACTCACTCCCGGGTATCTGTTATTCTATATATAAACCACCCCGAACCCCTCGATTAGATTCCAGTCTGTAACTCACTCCCGGGTATCTGTTATTCTATATATAAACCACCCCGAACACCTCGATTAGATTCCAGTCTGTAACTCACTCCCGGGTATCTGTTATTCTATATATAAACCACCCCGAACCCCTCGATTAGATTCCAGTCTGTAACTCACTCCCGGGCATCTGTTATTCTATATATAAACCACCCCGAACCCCTCGATTAGATTCCAGTATGTAACTCACTCCCGGGTATCTGTTATTCTATATATAAACCACCCCGAACCCCCCGATTAGATTCCAGTCTGTAACTCACTCCCGGGTATCTGTTATTCTATATATAAACCACCCCGAACCCCTCGATTAGATTCCAGTCTGTAACTCACTCCCGGGTATCTGTTACTCTAAATATAAACCAAACCGAACCCCTCGATTAGATTCCAGTCTGTAACTCACTCCCGGGTATCTGTTATTCTATATATAAACCACCCCAAACCTCTCGATTAGATTCCAGTCTGTAACTCACTCCCGGGTATCTGTTATTCTATATATAAACCACCCCGAACCCCTCGATTAGATTCCAGTCTGTAACTCGCTCCCGGGTAACTGTTATTCTAAATATAAACCACCCCGAACCCCCCGATTAGATTCCAGTCTGTCACTCACTCCCGGGTATCTGTTATTCTATATATAAACCACCCCGAACCCCTCGATTAGATTCCAGTCTGTAACTCACTCCCGGGTATCTGTTATTCTATATATAAACCACCCCGAACACCTCGATTAGATTCCAGTCTATAACTCACTCCCGGGTATCTGTTATTCTATATATAAACCACCCTGAACCCCTCGATTAGATTCAAGTCTGTAACTCACTCCCGGGTATCTGTTATTCTATGTATAAACCACCCTGAACCCCCCGATTAGATTCCAGTCTATAACTCACACCCGGGTATCTGTTATTATATATAAACCACCCGGAACCCCTCGATTAGATTCCAATCTGTAACTCACTCCCGGGTATCTGTTATTCTATATATAAACCACCCCGAACCCCTCGATTAGATTCCAGTCTGTATCTCACTCCCGCGTATCTGTTATTCTATATATAAACCACCCCGAACACCTCGATTAGATTCCAGTCTGTAACTCACTCCCGGGTATCTGTTATTCTATATATAAACCACCCCGAACACCTCGATTAGATTCCAGTCTGTAACTCACTCCCGGGTATCTGTTATTCTATATATAAACCACCCGGAACCCCTCGATTAGATTCCAGTCTGTAACTCACTCCCGGGTATCTGTTATTCTATATATAATCCACCCCGAACCCCTCGATTAGATTCCAGTCTGTAACTCACTCCCGGGTATCTGTTATTCTATATATAAACCACCCTGAACCCCTCGATTAGATTCCAGCCTGTAACTCACTCCCGGGTATCTGTTATTCTATATATAAACCACCCCGAACCCCTCGATTAGATTCCAGTCTGTAACTCACTCCCGGGTATCTGTTGTTCTATATATAAACCACCCCGAACCCCTCTATTACATTCCAGTCTGTAACTCACTCCCGGGTATTGGCTATTCTTTATATAAAACATCCCGAGCCCCTCGATTAGATTCCAGTTTGTAACTCACTCCCGGGTATCTGTTATTCTATAAAAAAAACACCCCGAACCCCGCGATTAGATTCCAGTCTGTACCTCACTCCTGGGTATCTGTTATTCTATATATAAACCACCCCGAACCCCTCGATTAGATTCCAGTCTGTAACTCACTCCCAGGTATCTGTTCTTATATATATAAACCACCCCGAACCCCTCCATTAGATTCCAGTCTGTAACTCACTCCCGGGTATCTGTTATTCTATATATAAACCACCTGAAACCCTCTATTAGATTCCAGTCTGTAACTCACTCCCGGGTATCTGTTATTCTATATATAAACCACCCCATACCCCTCGATTAGATTCCAGTCTGTCACTCACTCCCGGGCATCTGTTATACTATATATAAACCACCCCGAACCCCTCGATTAGATTCAAGTCTGTAACTCCCGGGCATCTGTTATTCTATATATAAACCACCCCGAACCCCTCGATTAGATTCCAGTCTGTAACTCACTCCCGTGTATCTGTTATTCTGTATATAAACCACCCCGAACACCTCGATTAGATTCCAGTCTGTAACTCACTCCCGGGCATCTGTTATTCCATATATAAACCACCCCGAACCCCTCGATTAGCTTCCAGTCTGTAACTCACTTCTGGGTATCTGTTATTCTATATATAAACCACCCCGAACACCTCGATTAGATTCCAGTCTGTCACTCACTCCCGGGCATCTGTTATTCTATATATAAACCACCCCGAATCCCTCGATTAGATTCAAGTCTGTAACTCACTCCCGGGTATCTGTTATTCTATATATAAACCACCCCGAACCCCTCGATTAGATTCCAGTCTGTAACTCACTCCCGGGTATCTGTTATTCTATATATAAACCACCCCGAACCCCTCGATTAGATTCCAGTCTGTAACTCTCTCCCGGGTATCTGTTATTCTATATATAAACCACCCCGAACCCCTCGATTAGATTCCAGTCTGTAACTTACTTCTGGGTATCTGTTATTATATATAGAAACCATCCTGAAGCCCTCGATTAGATTCCAGTCTGTAACTCACTTCTGGTTGTCTGTTATTCTATATATAAACCACCCCGAACCCCTCGATTAGATTCCAGTCTGTAACTGACTTCTGGGTATCTGTTATTCTATATATAAACCACCCCGAACACCTCGATTAGATTCCAGTCTGTCACTCACTCCCGGGCATCTGTTATTCTATATATAAACCACCCCGAACACCTCGATTAGATTCCAGTCTGTAACTCACTCCCGGGCATCTGTTATTCTATATATAAACCACCCCGAACCCCTCGATTAGATTCCAGTCTGTAACTCACTCCCGGGTATCTGTTATTCTATATATAAACCACCCCGAACCCCTCGATTAGATTCCAGTCTGTAACTCACTCCCGGGTATCTGTTATTCTATATATAAACCACCCCGAACCCCTCGATTAGATTCCAGTCTGTAACTCACTCCCGGGTATCTGTTATTCTATATATAAACCACCCCAAACCCCTCGATTAGATTCCAGTCTGTAACTCACACCCGGGTATCTGTTATTCTATATATAAACCACCCCGAACCCCCCGATTAGATTCCAGTCTGTAACTCACTCCCGGGTATCTGTTATTCTATATATAAACCACCCCGAACCCCTCGATTAGATTCCAGTCTGTAACTCACTCCCGGGTATCTGTTATTCTATATATAAACCACCCCAAACCTCTCGATTAGATTCCAGTCTGGAACTCACTCCCGGGTATCTGTTATTCTATATATAAACCACCCCGAACCCCTCGATTAGATTCCAGTCTGTAACTCACTCCCGGGTATCTGTTATTCTATATATAAACCACCCCGAACCCCCCGATTAGATTCCAGTCTGTCACTCACTCCCGGGTATCTGTTATTCGATATATAAACCACCCCGAACCCCTCGATTAGATTCCAGTCTGTAACTCACTCCCGGGTATCTGTTATTCTATATATAAACCACCCTGAACACCTCGATTAGATTCCAGTCTGTAACTCACTCCCGGGTATCTGTTATTCTATATATAAACCACCCTGAACCCCTCGATTAGATTCAAGTCTGTAACTCACTCCCGGGTATCTGTTATTCTATGTATAAACCACCCTGAACCCCCCGATTAGATTCCAGTCTATAACTCACTCCCGGGTATCTGTTATTCTATATATAAACCACCCGGAACCCCTCGATTAGATTCCAATCTGTAACTCACTCCCGGGTATCTGTTATTCTATATATAAACCACCCCGAACCCCTCGATTAGATTCCAGTCTGTATCTCACTCCCGGGTATCTGTTATTCTATATATAAACCACCCCGAACACCTCGGTTAGATTCCAGTCTGTAACTCACTCCCGGGCATCTTTTATTCTATATATAAACCACCCCGAACCCCTCGATTAGCTTCCATCTGTAACTCACTTCTGGGTATCTGTTATTCTATATATAAACCACCCCGAACACCTCGATTAGATTCCAGTCTGTCACTCACTCCCGGGCATCTGTTATTCTATATATAAACCACCCCGAATCCCTCGATTAGATTCAAGTCTGTAACTCACTCCCGGGTATCTGTTATTCTATATATAAACCACCCCGAACCCCTCGATTAGATTCCAGTCTGTAACTCACTCCCGGGTATCTGTTATTCTATATTTCAACCACCCCGAACCCCTCGATTAGATTCCAGTCTGTAACTCACTCCCGGGTATCTGTTATTCTATATATAAACCACCCCGAACCCCCCGATTAGATTCCAGTCTGTAACTTACTTCTGGGTATCTGTTATTATATATAGAAACCATCCTGAACCCCTCGATTAGATTCCAGTCTGTAACTCACTTCTGGGGACTGTTATTCTATATATAAACCACCCCGAACCCCTCGATTAGATTCCAGTCTGTAACTCACTCCCGGGTATCTGTTATTCTATATATAAATCACCCCGAACCCCTCGATTAGATTCCAGTCTGTAACTCACTCCCGGGTATCTGTTATTCTATATATAAACCACCCCGAACCCCTCGATTAGCTTCCAGTCTGTAACTCATTTCTGGGTATCTGTTATTCTATATATAAACCACCCCGAACACCTCGATTAGATTCCAGTCGGTCACTCACTCCCGGGTATCTGTTATTCTATATATAAACCACCCCGAACACCTCGATTAGATTCCAGTCTGTAACTCACTCCCGGGTATCTGTTATTCTATATATAAACCACCCTGAACCCCTCGATTAGATTCCAGTCTGTAACTCACTCCCGGGTATCTGTTATTCTATATATAAACCACCCCGAACCCCTCGATTAGATTCCAGTCTGTAACTCACTCCCGGGTATCTGTTATTCTATATATAAACCACCCCGAGCCCCTGGATTAGATTCCAGTCTGTAACTCACTTCTGGGTGTCTGTTATTCTATATATAAACCACCCCGAACCCCTCGATTAGATTCCAGTCTGTAACTCACTCCCGGGCATCTGTTATTCTATATATAAACCACCCCGTACCCCTCGATTAGATTCCAGTCTGTAACTCACTCCCGGGTATCTGTTATTCTACATATAAACCACCCCAAACCCCTCGATTAGATTCCAGTCTGTAACTCACACCCGGGTATCTGTTATTCTATATATAAACCCCCCCGAACCCCTCGATTAGATTCCAGTCTGTAACTCACTTCTGGGTATCTGTTATTCTATATATAAACCACCCCGAACACCTCGATTAGATTCCAGTCTGTAACTCACTCCCGGGTATCTGTTATTCTATATATAAACCACCCCGAACCCCTCGATTAGATTCCAGTCTGTAACTCACTCCCGGGTATCTGTTATTCTATATATAAACCACCCCGAACCCCTCGATTAGATTCCAGTCTGTAACTCACTCCCGGGTATCTGTTATTCTATATATAAACCACCCCAAACCCCTCGATTAGATTCCAGTCTGTAACTCACACCCGGGTATCTGTTATTCTATATATAAACCACCCCGAACCCCCCGATTAGATTCCAGTCTGTAACTCACTCCCGGGTATCTGTTATTCTATATATAAACCACCCCGAACCCCTCGATTAGATTCCAGTCTGTAACTCACTCCCGGGTATCTGTTATTCTATATATAAACCACCCCAAACCTCTCGATTAGATTCCAGTCTGGAACTCACTCCCGGGTATCTGTTATTCTATATAAAAACCACCCCGAACCCCTCGATTAGATTCCAGTCTGTAACTCACTCCCGGGTATCTGTTATTCTATATATAAACCACCCCGAACCCCCCGATTAGATTCCAGTCTGTCACTCACTCCCGGGTATCTGTTATTCGATATATAAACCACCCCGAACCCCTCGATTAGATTCCAGTCTGTAACTCACTCCCGGGTATCTGTTATTCTATATATAAACCACCCTGAACACCTCGATTAGATTCCAGTCTGTAACTCACTCCCGGGTATCTGTTATTCTATATATAAACCACCCTGAACCCCTCGATTAGATTCAAGTCTGTAACTCACTCCCGGGTATCTGTTATTCTATGTATAAACCACCCTGAACCCCCCGATTAGATTCCAGTCTATAACTCACTCCCGGGTATCTGTTATTCTATATATAAACCACCCGGAACCCCTCGATTAGATTCCAATCTGTAACTCACTCCCGGGTATCTGTTATTCTATATATAAACCACCCCGAACCCCTCGATTAGATTCCAGTCTGTATCTCACTCCCGGGTATCTGTTATTCTATATATAAACCACCCCGAACACCTCGGTTAGATTCCAGTCTGTAACTCACTCCCGGGCATCTTTTATTCTATATATAAACCACCCCGAACCCCTCGATTAGCTTCCATCTGTAACTCACTTCTGGGTATCTGTTATTCTATATATAAACCACCCCGAACACCTCGATTAGATTCCAGTCTGTCACTCACTCCCGGGCATCTGTTATTCTATATATAAACCACCCCGAATCCCTCGATTAGATTCAAGTCTGTAACTCACTCCCGGGTATCTGTTATTCTATATATAAACCACCCCGAACCCCTCGATTAGATTCCAGTCTGTAACTCACTCCCGGGTATCTGTTATTCTATATATAAACCACCCCGAACCCCTCGATTAGATTCCAGTCTGTAACTCACTCCCGGGTATCTGTTATTCTATATATAAACCACCCCGAACCCCCCGATTAGATTCCAGTCTGTAACTTACTTCTGGGTATCTGTTATTATATATAGAAACCATCCTGAACCCCTCGATTAGATTCCAGTCTGTAACTCACTTCTGGGGACTGTTATTCTATATATAAACCACCCCGAACCCCTCGATTAGATTCCAGTCTGTAACTCACTCCCGGGTATCTGTTATTCTATATATAAATCACCCCGAACCCCTCGATTAGATTCCAGTCTGTAACTCACTCCCGGGTATCTGTTATTCTATATATAAACCACCCCGAACCCCTCGATTAGCTTCCAGTCTGTAACTCATTTCTGGGTATCTGTTATTCTATATATAAACCACCCCGAACACCTCGATTAGATTCCAGTCGGTCACTCACTCCCGGGTATCTGTTATTCTATATATAAACCACCCCGAACACCTCGATTAGATTCCAGTCTGTAACTCACTCCCGGGTATCTGTTATTCTATATATAAACCACCCTGAACCCCTCGATTAGATTCCAGTCTGTAACTCACTCCCGGGTATCTGTTATTCTATATATAAACCACCCCGAACCCCTCGATTAGATTCCAGTCTGTAACTCACTCCCGGGTATCTGTTATTCTATATATAAACCACCCCGAGCCCCTGGATTAGATTCCAGTCTGTAACTCACTTCTGGGTGTCTGTTATTCTATATATAAACCACCCCGAACCCCTCGATTAGATTCCAGTCTGTAACTCACTCCCGGGCATCTGTTATTCTATATATAAACCACCCCGTACCCCTCGATTAGATTCCAGTCTGTAACTCACTCCCGGGTATCTGTTATTCTACATATAAACCACCCCAAACCCCTCGATTAGATTCCAGTCTGTAACTCACACCCGGGTATCTGTTATTCTATATATAAACCCCCCCGAACCCCTCGATTAGATTCCAGTCTGTAACTCACTCCTGGGTATCTGTTATTCTATATATAAACCACACCGAACCCCTCGATTAAATTCCAGTCTGTAACTCACTCCCGGGTATCTGTTATTCTATATATAAACCACCCCGAACCCCTCGATTAGATTCCAGTCTGTTGTTCACTCCCGGGTATCTCTTATTCTATCTCTAAACCCCCCCGAACCCCTCGATTAGATTCCAGTCTGTAACTCACTCCTGGGTATCTGTTATTCTATATATAAACCACCCCGAACACCTCGATTAGATTCCAGTCTGTCACTCACTCCCGGGCATCTGTTATTCTATATATAAACCACCCCGAACACCTCGATTAGATTCCAGTCTGTAACTCACTTCTGGGTATCTGTTATTCTATATATAAACCACCCCGAACACCTCGATTAGATTCCAGTCTGTAACTCACTCCCGGGTATCTGTTATTCTATATATAAACCACCCTGAACCCCTCGATTAGATTCAAGTCTGTAACTCACTCCCGGGTATCTGTTATTCTATGTATAAACCACCCTGAACCCCCCGATTAGATTCCAGTCTATAACTCACTCCCGGGTATCTGTTATTCTATATATAAACCACCCGGAACCCCTCGATTAGATTCCAATCTGTAACTCACTCCCGGGTATCTGTTATTCTATATATAAACCACCCCGAACCCCTCGATTAGATTCCAGTCTGTATCTCACTCCCGGGTATCTGTTATTCTATATATAAACCACCCCGAACCCCTCTATTAGATTCCAGTCTGTAACTCACTCCCGGGTATCTGTTATTCTATATACAAACCACACCGAACCCCTCGATTAGATTCCACTCTGTAACTCACTCCCGGGCATCTGTTATTCTATATATAAACCACCCCGTACCCCTCGATTAGATTCCACTCTGTAACTCACTCCCGGGCATCTGTTATTCTATATATAAACCACCCCGAGCCCCTGGATTAGATTCCAGTCTGTAACTCACTTCTGGGTGTCTGTTATTCTATATATAAACCACCCCGAACCCCTCGATTAGATTCCAGTCTGTAACTCACTCCCGGGCATCTGTTATTCTATATATAAACCACCCCGTACCCCTCGATTAGATTCCAGTCTGTAACTCACTCCCGGGTATCTGTTATTCTATATATAAACCACACCGAACCCCTCGATTAAATTCCAGTCTGTAACTCACTCCCGGGTATCTGTTATTCTATATATAAACCCCCCCCGAACCCCTCGATTAGATTCCAGTCTGTAGCTCACTCCCGGGTATCTGTTATTCTAAATGAGGTGGATGCTGGGTAAATATCCCGGAGCTGGACTCGCATTGGTTGATTCTGGAGGTTTAACGCTGTTCTTGAGTCGAAATTGAATGGGTTGAGTCTGGGGTCAGGGAGCGTATCGGCGCTGGCGAGGGAATTGTCAGGGTCTCTGGAGCTGATGGGAGGAGTTTGCCCGTGGAGGGCAGCGGCCGCAGTGTGGGTTGGATGTGGGACTGTTTTGTGAGCAGGTGAGGGCCGATGAGGAGGTTTGTGAGGAGGTGAGGGCCGCTGTTGGGGGTCAGTGGAGCTGATTGACACGGTGGAGGTATCGGCTGCCACGCTATGGGAGGCACTGAGGGCAGTGGTGAGGGGGGAATTTATTTCGATACTGGCGCAGAGAGGGAAGATGGAACGGGCAGAGATCGCGAGGCTAGTGGATAAGATCCTACAGGTGGATAGGAGATATTCGGAGGCCCCAGAGGCAGGGCTGTTGAGAGAGCGACAGAATCTCCAGATGGCGTTTGGGCTGATATCCACGGGTAAGGCGGTGGGGCGGGTGAGGAGGGTGAGGGGACCGGTCTATGAATATGAGGAAAAGGGGAATACGATGTTGCCACGTCAATTGAGGAAGCAGGAGGCAGCGAGGGCGATAAGGAAGGCAAAGGATAGGAGGAGGAATACGGTCTTGGGCCCGGTGAGGGTGAATGGGGTGTTCGGGGACTTTTATAAAGGGCTATATAAGTCGGAGCTCCCGGTCAGGGTGGAGGGAATGAGGGGTTGGAGTTCCCGAGGGTGGCGGAGGGCCTGGTGGAGGGATTGGGAGCCCCCATTGGGCTGGTGGAGGTTATGGATGTGGGGAAGGCCTCGGTTCCCGGTGGAACTTTAGAAAAGGTTTTCTGAGGACATGGGGGCCCTGTTGGTGAGGGCGTTCAATGAGGCGAGGGAGAAGGGGCTGCTCCCCGCAACGCTACCGCAGCCCTCGATCTCCTTAATTACGAAGAGGGATAAGGATCCGGAGCAGTTGGGTCCCACAGGCCAATTTCATTACTAAATGTGGACGCCATGTTGTTGGCCAAGATCCTGGCCTCACGGGTTGAGCACTGTGTGCCGGGGGTGATCAAAGAACAAAGAACAAAGAAATGTACAGCACAGGAACAGGCCCTTCGGCCCTCCAAGCCCGTGCCGACCATACTGCCCGACTAAACTACAATCTTCTACACTTCCTGGGTCCGTATCCTTCTATTCCCATCCTATTCATATATTTGTCAAGATGCCCCTTAAATGTCCCTATCGTCCCTGCCTCCACTACCTCCTCCGGTAGTGAGTTCCAGGCACCCACTACCCTCTGCGTAAAAAACTTGCCTCGTACATCTACTCTAAACTTTGCCCCTCTTACCTTAAACCTATGCCCCCTAGTAATTGACCCCTCTACCCTGGGGAAAAGCCTCTGACTATCCACTCTGTCTATGCCCCTCATAATTTTGTATACCTCTATCAGGTCGCCCCTCAACCTCCTTCGTTCCAGTGAGAACAAACCGAGTTTATTCAATCGCTCCTCATAGCTTATGCCCTCCATACCAGGCAACATTCTGGTAAATCTCTTCTGCACCCTCTCTAAAGCCTCCACATCCTTCTGGTAGTGTGGCGACCAGAATTGAACACTATACTCCAAGTGTGGCCTAACTAAGGTTCTATACAGCTGCAACATGACTTGCCAATTCTTATACTCAATGCCCCGGCCAATGAAGGCAAGCATGCCGTATGCCTTCTTGACTACCTTCTCCACCTGTGTAGCCCCTTTCAGTGATCTGTGGACCTGTACTCCTAGATCTCTTTGACTTTCAATACTCTTGAGGGTTCTACCATTCACTGTATATTCCCTACCTGCATTAGCCCTTCCAAAATGCATTACCTCACATTTGTCCAGGTTAAACTCCATCTGCCATCTCTCCGCCCAAGTCTCCAGACAATCTAAATCCTGCTGTATCCTCAGACAGTCCTCATCGCTATCCGCAATTCCACCAACCTTTGTGTCGTCTGCAAACTTACTAATCAGACCAGTTACATTTTCCTCCAAATCATTTATATATACTACAAATAGCAAAGGTCCCAGCACTGATCCCTGTGGAACACCACTGGTCACAGCCCTCCAATTAGAAAAGCATCCCTCCATTGCTACCCTCTGCCTTCTATGGCCTAGCCAGTTCTGTATCCACCTTGCCAGTTCACCCCTGATCCCGTGTGATTTCACCTTTTGTACTAGTCTACCATGAGGGACCTTGTCAAAGGCCTTACTGAAGTCCATATAGACAACATCTACTGCCCTACCTGCATCAATCATCTTAGTGACCTCCTCGAAAAACTCTATCAAGTTAGTGAGACACGACCTCCCCTTCACAAAACCGTGCTGCCTCTCACTAATACGTCCATTTGCTTCCAAATGGGAGTAGATCCTGTCTCGAAGAATTCTCTCCAGTAATTTCCCTACCACTGAAGTAAGGCTCACCGGCCTGTAGTTCCCGGGATTATCCCTGCCACCCTTCTTAAACAGAGGAACAACATTGGCTATTCTCCAGTCCTCCGGGACATCCCCTGAAGACAGCGAGGATCCAAAGATTTCTGTCAAGGCCTCAGCAATTTCCTCTCCAGCCTCCTTCAGTATTCTGGGGTAGATCCCATCCGGCCCTGGGGACTTATCTACCTTAATATTTTTTAAGACACCCAACACCTCGTCTTTTTGGATCACAATGTGACCCAGGCTATCTACACCCCCTTCTCCAGACTCAACATCTACCAATTCCTTCTCTTTGGTGAATACTGATGCAAAGTATTCATTTAGTACCTCGCCCATTTCCTCTGGCTCCACACATAGATTCCCTTGCCTATCCTTCAGTGGGCCAACCCTTTCCCTGGCTACCCTCTTGCTTTTTATGTAAGTGTAAAAAGCCTTGGGATTTTCCTTAACCCTATTTGCCAATGACTTTTCATGACCCCTTCTAGCCCTCCTGACTCCCTGCTTAAGTTCCTTCCTACTTTCCTTATATGCCACACAGGCTTCGTCTGTTCCCAGCCTTTTAGCCCTGACAAATGCCTCCTTTTTCTTTTTGACGAGGCCTACAATATCATTCGTCATCCAAGGTTCCCGAAAATTGCCGTATTTATCTTTCTTCCTCACAGGAACATGCCTGTCCTGTATTCCTATCAACTGACACTTGAAAGCCTCCCACATGTCAGATGTTGATTTGCCCTCAAACATCCGCCCCCAATCTATGTTCTTCAGTTCCCGCCTAATATTGTTATAATTAGCCTTCCCCCAATTTAGCACATTCATCCTCGGACCACTCTTATCCTTGTCCACCAGTACTTTAAAACTTACTGAATTGTGGTCACTGTTACCGAAATGCTCCCCTACTGAAACATCTACCACCTGGCCGGGCTCATTCCCCAATACCAGGTCCAGTACCGCCTCTTCCCTAGTTGGACTGTTTACATATTGTTTTAAGAAGCCCTCCTGGATGCTCCTTACAAACTCTGCCCCGTCTAAGCCCCTGGCACTAAGTGAGTCCCAGTCAATATTGGGGAAGTTGAAGTCTCCCATCACCACAACCCTGTTGTTTTTACTCTTTTCCAAAATCTGTCTACCTATCTGCTCCTCTATCTCCCGCTGGCTGTTGGGAGGCCTGTAGTATACCCCCAACATTGTGACTGCACCCTTCTTATTCCTGATCTCTACCCATATAGCCTCACTGCCCTCTGAGGTGTCCTCTCGCTGTATAGCTGTGATACTCTCCTGAACAAGTAGCGCAACTCCGCCTCCCCTTTTACATCCCCCTCTATCCCGCCTGAAACATCTAAATCCTGGAACGTTTAGCTGCCAATCCTGCCCTTCCCTCAACCAGGTCTCTGTAATGGCAACAACATCATAGTTCCAAGTAGTAATCCAAGCTCTAAGTTCATCTGCCTTACCCGTAATGCTCCTTGCATTAAAACATATGCACTTCAGGCCACCAGACCCGCTGTGTTCAGCAACTTCTCCCCGTCTGCTCTGCCTCAGAGCCACACTGTCCATATTCCCTAGTTCTCCCTCAACGCTCTCACCTTCTGACCTATTGCTCCCGTGCCCACCCCCCTGCCATACTAGTTTAAACCCTCCCGTGTGACACTAGCAAATCTCGCGGCCAGGATATTTATGCCTCTCCGGTTTAGATGCAACCCGTCCATCTTATACAGGTCACACCTGCCCCGGAAGAGCTCCCAGTGGTCCAGATAACAGAAACCCTCCCTCCTACACCAGCTGTTTAGCCACGTGTTTGTCTGCTCTATCTTCCTATTTCTAGCCTCACTGGCACGTGGCACAGGGAGTAATCCCGAGATTACAACCCTCGAGGTCCTGTCTTTTAACTTTCTGCCTAGCTCCCTGAACTCCTGCTGCAGGACCTCATGCCCCTTCCTGCCTATGTCGTTAGTACCAATATGTACAACGACCTCTACCTGTTTGCCCTCCCCCTTCAGGATTCCCTCTACCCGTTCGGAGACATCCTGGACCCTGGCACCAGGGAGGCAACATACCATCCTGGAGTCTCTTTCACGTCCACAGAAGCGCCTATCTGTTCCCCTGACTATAGAGTCCCCTATAACTATTACTCTTCTGCGCTTTGACCCTCCCTTCTGAACATCAGAGCCAGCCGTGGTGCCACTGCTCTGGCTGCTGCTGTTTTCCCCTGATAGGCTATCCCCCCCGACAGTATCCAAAGGGGTATATCTGTTCGAGAGGGGGACAACCACAGGGGATTCCTGCACTGACTGCCTGCCCTTTCTGGTGGTCACCCATTTCTCTGCCTGCACCTTGGGTGTGACCACACTTACATAACTGCGATCTATGACGCTTTCCGCCACCTGCATGCTCCTAAGTGCATCCAATTGCTGCTCCAACCGAACCATGCGGTCTGTGAGGAGCTGCAGTTGGGTGCACTTTCTGCAGATGAAGCCATCCGGGACGCTGGAAGCCTCCCGGACCTGCCACATCTCACAGTCAGAGCACAGCACACCTCTAACTGACATTGCGTCAATTAATTAAAATTAAAATTTGTCTTTTTTTTTTTTTATAAATACTTTTTTTTTTTTAATTACAAAGTTACTGTCAACTATCTGTTTCCTAGCACTAGATTTCTAATAGAAATGCGATAGCTAACTATAATATCCTCCGATCTCTGGCTTAGATATCCTCTAAATTATAATTAAGTTATTATGTTTAATTAGTTCCCAAATACTCAAAAATTTAGGTTAGAATCCCAACCAGCCACTCAGGTCACAGCTTTTCTGTGATGTCACTTCAGTTTCCCCCCCGACACACACAATTTGAAAAAAAGGTATAAAAGTAAAAATCACTTACTTACCTTCTGAGATGTTCTCAGGTTCTCTCGCTGACAGAGACTGCTCCTCCACCTCCAATCCTTGGCCTGCACAATGCTAATAATATATAATATAATATGGCACTTACCTTACACCAATGGGTCTTATTATTAGGTTAGAGGAGGAGGGTGGGTGGGAGACACTACACGTGTAGTGTCTCGGGTTTCCTCTCCACCAGAATTTATTGGGGGGGGGGGGGACTTGCCAGAGGTCGAACTTCCGGTTCCCGCCGAAATCCAAAGGGCTGCTCCTGTAAAGGTAAGAGCTTTTAAACTAACTACTCACCTCCCAGAAGGCCCCTGCGCACCGCTGCCGCCGAAATCCAAAGGGCTGCTCCTGTAAAGGTAAGGTTTTTAAACTCACTACTCACCTCCAAGAAGGCCCCTGCGCACCGCTGCCGCCGAAATCCAAAGGGGAGGACCAGGTGGGGTTGGCTAAGGGGAGGCATCTGGCGGCCAACATCTGGCGGCCAACATCTGGCGGGCAACATCAGGCGGTTGTTAAATGTTATAATGGCGCCCTCCCTCCCCGGGGAACGAAGTGTGGGGGTGATGGTCGCCATGGACGCGGAGAAGGCCTTCGACCAGGTGGAGTGGGACTATTTGTGGGAGGTGTTGGGGCAGTTTGGGTTTGGACAGGGGTTTGTGGATTGGGTCCGGCTGTTGTACCGGGCGGGGGGGAGGGGGGGTGGGGGGGGGGGGGTCGTGGAGCACAGAGTCTTGCTCTACACAGATGATTTACTATGGGAAAGATTTAAGTGGGTTCTCGGGGTACAAATTGAATGGGGGGGAAGAGTGAGCTTTTCCCCATCCGAGCGAGGGAAGAGGTTGGGGGAGTTGCCGTTTGGAGTAGTGGGGGCGAGCTTTCGGTATTTGGGTATTCGGGTGGGGGGGGGGGGGATGCTGCGGGCAGCTGTACAATCTGAGTCTAAGGGCGGCAAATCTAGCCGTGGCGAGGAAGTGGTGAGTGGGGGAGGGGGTCGGTGTGGGAGCGGATGGAGGCAGCCTCGTGCCGGGACTCGAGCTTGGGGGCAATGTTGACGGCGCCTCTGCTGTTCTCGCTGGCCGGGTACTCCACCAGCCCGGTAGTGGTGGCAGCCCTGAGGGTGTGGGGACAGTGGCAGCAATACATGGGGCCGGAGGGGGCATCGATCTGCGGGAATCATAGGTTTGCTCCGGGGATGGGGGGGAAGGGGGGGGAGGGGGGGAAGGCGGGGGGGGGGGGGGAAGTGGGAGGAAGAGCTGGGTCGGGGGTTGGAGGCTGGGCTGTGGGAGGAGGCCCTGAGGAGGGTGAATGTACCCTCGTCGTGTGCCAGGCTTAGCCTTATCCAGTTTAAGGTGGTCCACAGGGCACACATGACGGTGGCCAGGCTGAGCAGATTTTTTGAAGGGGTGGAGGATAGATGTGTGCAGGTGGGCCCACCTGTTTTGGGCCTACCGGAAGCGCTGTGGGGGTGGGCCCACGTGTTTTGGGCCTACCCGAAGCTGTGTGGGGGTGGGCCCATGTGTTTTGGGCCTACCCGAAGCTGTGTGGGGGTGGGCCCACGTGTTTTGGGCCTACCCGAAGCTGTGTGGGGGTGGGCCCACGTGTTTTGGGCCTACCCGAAGCTGTGTGGGGGTGGGCCCACGTGTTTTGGGCCTACCGGAAGCTGTGTGTGGGTGGGCCAAGTGTTTTGGGCCTACCCGAAGCTGTGTGGGGGTGGGCCCACGTGTTTTGGGCCTACCCGAAGCTGTGTGGGGGTGGGCCCACGTGTTTTGGGCCTACCCGAAGCTTCGGGGATTCTGGCAAGAGTTCGTCGATGCTATGTCAGAGGTCTCGGCGGGGAAGGTGGTCCCGAGTCCAGAGGTGGCGATCTTTGGAGATGGCAGCCATTCATCGACTATTTGTTTTGATTATTTGTATTCCTGTTTGCTTGCTTTTTTATGGTTGATTTTGACGTGTATATATAGAAATGCCTCAATAAAATGTCTTTCAAATAAAAAAGGAGAGTGAGAGAGGGGGGTTTAGGGAGGGAATTCCAGAGCTCAGAGCCCCCCCCCCCCCCCCCCCCCCCCAAGGCAGCTGAAGGCACGGCCGTCAATGGTGGCGCGATGGGAGTGGGGGGGATGCTCGAGAGGCCGGAATTGGAGGAGCGCAGAGGTCTCGGAGGGTTGGAGGGACGGGAGGAGGTTACAGAGATAGGAGGGGTGGCCGGCTGGAGGAGGTTACAGAGATGGGGAGTGTTGTAGGGGCTGGAGGAGGTTACAGAGATTGGGAGGGGTGTCCGGGCTGGAGGAGGTTACAGAGATAGGGAGGGTTGTAGGGACTGGAGGAGGTTACGGAGATAGGGAGGGTTGCAGGAGCTGGAGGAGGTTACGGAGATAGGGAGGGTTGTAGGGGCTGGAGGAGGTTACACAGAGATGGGGGAGTGTTGTGGGCTGGAGGAGGTTACAGAGATAGGGAGTGTTGTAGGGGCTGGAGGAGGTTATAGAGATAGGGAGGGTTGTAGGGGCTGGAGGATGTTCCAGAGATTGGGAGGGTTGCAGGAGCTGGAGGAGGTTACAGAGGTAGGGAGGGTTCTTGGGGCTGGAGGAAGTTACAGAAATAGGGAGGGTTATAGGGGCTGGAGGAGGTTACAGAGATAGGAAGGGTTGTGGAAGAGTTAGAGAGATAGGGAGTGTCGTCGGGCTGGAGGAGGTTCTCGAGATGGATAGTGATGTGTTAGGCAGGTAGGTTCGATGTGGACTGCACTCAATGCAGGGAAGCTAGAACAGACGTCTAACACTGGAGAAGATCCAACACTGTTTTATTCAACGATAAAACTGAGATACATATTCAGCTGTGGGTCGACACTATACTGAACTGACTGGAGACCTTGTAGTAGCCGGACCAGACTTACTAGCTCCCGCATGGTGTTTGCACTTGCTAGCTCGTGGACTCTGTATGTCTCAGTGGCTGGGTCCCGAGAGAGCGGGAAACCTAGTGTCCGCTGGCTTTATAGTGGCAGTGTCCTGTGTGGTGATTGCTGCACTGTGTTGTGTGCTTACTGGTCATCCTGTGTGTCATTCACTGCCTGTCTGCATCTCATTATATACATGAGTGGATATTATGACAGGTTGTAGGAGCTGGAGGAGGTTACAGAGATAGGGAGGGTTGTCGGGGCTGGAGGAGTTTGCAGAGATAGGGAGGGTTGTAGGGGCTGGAGGAGGTTACAGAGATAGGGAGGGTTGTAGGGGCTGGAGGAGGTTGCAGAGATAGGGAGGGTTGTAGGGGCTGGAGGAGGTTACAGAGATAGGGAGGGTTGTAGGGGCTGGAGGAGGTTACAGAGATAGGGAGGGCTGTGGGAGCTGGAGGTTACAGAGATAGGGAGGGTTGTAGGGGCTGGAGGAGGTTACAGAGATAGGGAGGGTTGTAGGGGCTGGAGGAGGTTACAGAGATAGGGAGGGTTGTAGGGGCTGGAAGAGGTTACAGAGATAGGGAGGGTTGTAGGAACTGGAGGAGGTTACTGAGATAGGGAGGGTTGTAGGGGTTGGAGGCGGTTACTGAGATAGGGAGGGTGCAGGGGCTGGAGGACGTTACAGAGATAGGGAGGGTTACAGGGGCTGGAGGAGGTTACAGAGATAGGGATAGTTGTAGGGGCTGGAGGAGGTTACAGAGATGGGGAGTGTTACAGGGGCTGGAGGAGGTTACAGAGATAGGGAGGGTTGTAGGGGCTGGAGGAGGTTACAGAGATAGGGAGGGTTGTAGGGGCCGGAGGAGGTTACAGAGATAGGGAGGGTTGTAGGGACTGGAGGAGGTTACAGAGATAGGGAGGGTTGTAGGGGCTGGAAGAGGTTACAGAGATAGGGAGGGTTGTAGGAACTGGAGGAGGTTACTGAGATAGGGAGGGTTGTAGGGGCTGGAGGAGGTTACAGAGATAGGGA
Organism: Scyliorhinus torazame; assembly: GCF_047496885.1. Lineage (NCBI taxonomy): Eukaryota > Metazoa > Chordata > Chondrichthyes > Carcharhiniformes > Scyliorhinidae > Scyliorhinus > Scyliorhinus torazame. The sequence continues at coordinate 2,285 of NW_027309199.1, read as the reverse complement.
GGGTTGTAGGGGCTGGAGGAGGTTACAGAGATAGGGAGGGCTGTGGGAGCTGGAGGTTACAGAGATAGGGAGGGTTGTAGGGGCTGGAGGAGGTTACAGAGATAGGGAGGGTTGTAGGGGCTGGAGGAGGTTACAGAGATAGGAGGGTTGTAGGGGCTGGAAGAGGTTACAGAGATAGGGAGGGTTGTAGGAACTGGAGGAGGTTACTGAGATAGGGAGGGTTGTAGGGGTTGGAGGCGGTTACTGAGATAGGGAGGGTGCAGGGGCTGGAGGACGTTACAGAGATAGGGAGGGTTACAGGGGCTGGAGGAGGTTACAGAGATAGGGATAGTTGTAGGGGCTGGAGGAGGTTACAGAGATGGGGAGGTTACAGGGGCTGGAGAGGTTACAGAGATAGGGAGGGTTGTAGGGGCTGGAGGAGGTTACAGAGATAGGGAGGGTTGTAGGGGCCGGAGGAGGTTACAGAGATAGGGAGGGTTGTAGGGACTGGAGGAGGTTACAGAGATAGGGAGGGTTGTAGGGCCGGAGGAGGTTACAGAGATAGGGAGGTTAGAGAGATAGGGAGGGTTGTTGGGCTGGAGGAGGTTACAGAGATAGGGAGGGTTACAGGGACTGGAGGAGGTTACAGAGATAGGGAGGGTTACAGGGACTGGAGGAGGTTACAGAGATAGGGAGGGTTACTGGGACTGGAGGAGGTTACAAAGATAGGGAGGGTTACAGGGACTGGAGGAGGTTACAGAGATAGGGAGGGTTACTGGGACTGGAGGAGGTTACAAAGATAGGGAGGGTTACTGGGACTGGAGGAGGTTACAAAGATAGGGAGGGTTACTGGGACTGGAGGAGGTTACAGAGATAGGGAGGGTTACTGGGACTGGAGGAGGTTACAGAGATAGGGAGGGTTACTGGACTGGAGGAGGTTACAGAGATAGGGACGGGTGTAGGGACAGGAGGAGGTTACAGAGATAGGGAGGGTTGTAGGGACTGGAGGAGGTTACAGAGATAGGGAGGTTGTAGGGACTGGAGGAGGTTACAGAGATAGGGAGGGTTGTAGGGACTGGAGGAGGTTACAGAGATAGGGAGGGTTACTGGGACTGGAGGAGGTTACTAATGCAGTTACTTTATTTTTGTTCCTCCATCTGCAGCTGTGCATGCTGGGAGCGGTGAGACAGAGGGACGTCTGTCGCTGTTTCTTGACCGCAAAGTGGCCGCCCTCCACCCGGGCGCCAGCGAGCCCCGGCCCGGCGGCTTCGGCCCAGGCCCCCGCCCTCCCCGCCAGCGGAGCCCGCCTGCCCGGGAGGGCCCCCGCGTGTCCGCGGGACCGGCCCGGAGGCGGGCGGAGGATGCCCCGACTCCGGCTGCTCGAGCAAGGCTCCTGGAGCGCCGCGCGGGACGCCCGCGGACCAGCCTCCGGAACTCCCCGGCGGCCCGGGGGGGCTGAAGAGGATGGCGTCGGGGACGCAGCTGGCTGACGGCCCACTGGACAATCTCGACTCTGACTCCAGGCCCAGCTCAGGTGATGAGGGGTCCCAGCTCCACTGGCATCACCCAGAGTTACCCCCCCCCCACCATCTCCGAGCACAAAATGGGCACCTCCCAGGGTGGATATGTTGGCTTTGGAAAGGGGCTGTGGCGCAGACGGACTAAATCACGAGGGCCGGTTACACAGACTAGGCCTCAACTCCCTCGAGTGTGGAAGATTAGGGGCTGATTTCATTGAGGGGCTTGAGATGACTGAATTGTTTGACGGGGTCAATGGAGAATAAACTATTTCCTCAGTCGGTGGGAGCTGGGGGTCGGTCCAGAAGTCCTGAGTGGGGGAGTGTGGGGGAGGGGGGGGGGGAGTGGGGGATGGGAGGGTGGAGTGAGGGGGGTGAGTGGAATGGGGTGGAGCGAGGGGGGGGGGCGGGAGAGAGAGTGTGTGGGGGGGAGCGAGGGGGGGGGAGAGTGGGTTGGGGGGAGCGAGGGGGGGAAGTGGGTGGGGGGGGAGCGGAGGGTGGGGGAAGTGGGTGGGGTGGAGTGAGAGGGGGAGAGAGAGTGAGGGGAGGGGGAGAGAGAGTGAGAGTGAGGGGGGGAGCGAGGGGGGGTGAGTGGGTGGGGGGTGCGAGGGGGGGAGTTGGTTGGGGGGGAGCGAGGGGGGGGAGAGTGGGTGGGGGGGTGCGAGGGGGGGAGAGAGAGTGAGAGTGAGGGGGGAGAGAGAGTGAGAGTGAGGGGGGAGAGAGAGTGAGAGTGAGGGGGGGAGCGAGGGGGGGTGAGTGGGTGGGGGGTGCGAGGGGGGGAGTTGGTTG
>NW_027309198.1:0-47277 GCF_047496885.1 Scyliorhinus torazame | reverse complement strand
AATCAGCGACAACAGGATAATTAATCAGCGAACAGGATAATTAATCAGCAACAACAGGATAATTAATCAGCAACAGGATAATTAATCAGCGACAACAGGATAATTAATCAGCGACACAGGATATTAAACAGATAATCAGCAACAACAGGATAATTAATCAGCACAGAAATTAATCAGCAACAGGATAATTAATCAGCGACACAGGATAATTAATCAGCGACAACAGGATAATTAATCAGCAACAGGATAATTAATCAGCACAACAGGATAATTAATCAGCAAACAGGATAATTAATCAGCGACAGATAATTAATCAAACAGGATAATTAATCAGCGACAACAGGATAATTAATCAGCGACAGGATAATTAATCAGCAACAACAGGATAATTAATCAGCACACAGGATAATTAATCAGCGAACAGGATAATTAATCAGCGACAACAGGATAATTAATCAGCAACAACAGGATAATTAATCAGCGACAGGATAATTAATCAGCAACAACAGGATAATTAATCAGCGACAACAGGATAATTAATCAGCGACAACAGGATAATTAATCAGCGACAACAGGATAATTAATCAGCGACAAGGATAATTAATCAGCAACAGGATAATTAATCAGCAACAGGATAATTAATCAGCGACAACAGGATAATTAATCCGACAGATAATTAATCAGCACACAGGATAATTAATCAGCGAACAGGATAATTAATCAGCACACAGGATAATTAATCAGCGACAACAGGATAATTAATCAGCAACAGGATAATTAATCAGCAACAACAGGATAATTAATCAGCAACAACAGGATAATTAATCAGCGACAGGATAATTAATCAGCAACAACAGGATAATTAATCAGCAACAACAGGATAATTAATCAGCAACAGGATAATTAATCAGCAACAGGATAATTAATCAGCAACAACAGGATAATTAATCAGCGACAGGATAATTAATCAGCAAACAGGATAATTAATCAGCAACAACAGGATAATTAATCAGCGACAGGATAATTAATCAGCAACAGGATAATTAATCAGCAACAACAGGATAATTAATCAGCAGACAGGATAATTAATCAGCAACAACAGGATAATTAATCAGCAGACAGGATAATTAATCAGCGACAACAGGATAATTAATCAGCGACAGGATAATTAATCAGCAACAACAGGATAATTAATCAGCAACAACAGGATAATTAATCAGCGACAGGATAATTAATCAGCAACAGGATAATTAATCAGCAACAACAGGATAATTAATCAGCAACAGGATAATTAATCAGCAACAACAGGATAATTAATCAGCAACAACAGGATAATTAATCAGCGACAGGATAATTAATCAGCAACAGGATAATTAATCAGCAACAACAGGATAATTAATCAGCGACAGGATAATTAATCAGCAACAACAGGATAATTAATCAGCGACAGGATAATTAATCAGCAACAACAGGATAATTAATCAGCGACAGGATAATTAATCAGCTACAACAGGATAATTAATCAGCAACACAGGATAATTAATCAGCAACAGGATAATTAATCAGCAACAACAGGATAATTAATCAGCACAACAGGATAATTAATCAGCGACAGGATAATTAATCAGCAACAACAGGATAATTAATCAGCGAACAGGATAATTAATCAGCGACAACAGGATAATTAATCAGCAACAGGATAATTAATCAGCAACAACAGGATAATTAATCAGCGACAGGATAATTAATCAGCAACAACAGGATAATTAATACAGCGACAGGATAATTAATCAGCAACAACAGGATAATTAATCAGCGACAGGATAATTAATCAGCAACAACAGGATAATTAATCAGCGACAGGATAATTAATCAGCAACAGGATAATTAATCAGCGACAACAGGATAATTAATCAGCAACAGGATAATTAATCAGCAACACAGGATAATTAATCAGCGACAACAGGATAATTAATCAGCAACAGGATAATTAATCAGCAACAACAGGATAATTAATCAGCAACAACAGGATAATTAATCAGCAACAGGATAATTAATCAGCAACAGGATAATTAATCAGCAACAACAGGATAATTAATCAGCAACAACAGGATAATTAATCAGCGACAGGATAATTAATCAGCAACAACAGGATAATTAATCAGCGACAGGATAATTAATCAGCAACAGGATAATTAATCAGCAACAACAGGATAATTAATCAGCGACAGGATAATTAATCAGCGACAGGATAATTAATCAGCAACAACAGGATAATTAATCAGCGACAACAGGATAATTAATCAGCAACAACAGGATAATTAATCAGCAACAGGATAATTAATCAGCAACAACAGGATAATTAATCAGCAACAGGATAATTAATCAGCAACAGGATAATTAATCAGCGACAACAGGATAATTAATCAGCAACAGGATAATTAATCAGCAACAACAGGATAATTAATCAGCGACAACAGGATAATTAATCAGCAACAACAGGATAATTAATCAGCAACAGGATAATTAATCAGCAACAGGATAATTAATCAGCAACAACAGGATAATTAATCAGCAACAGGATAATTAATCAGCGACAACAGGATAATTAATCAGCAACAGGATAATTAATCAGCGGCAACAGGATAATTAATCAGCAACAGGATAATTAATCAGCAACAACAGGATAATTAATCAGCAACAGGATAATTAATCAGCGGCAACAGGATAATTAATCAGCAACAGGATAATTAATCAGCAACAACAGGATAATTAATCAGGAACAACAGGATAATTAATCAGCAACAGGATAATTAATCAGCAACAGGATAATTAATCAGCGACAACAGGATAATTAATCAGCGACAGGATAATTAATCAGCAACAACAGGATAATTAATCAGCAACAGGATAATTAATCAGCGACAACAGGATAATTAATCAGCGACAACAGGATAATTAATCAGCAACAGGATAATTAATCAGCGACAACAGGATAATTAATCAGCAGCAGGATAATTAATCAGCGACAACAGGATAATTAATCAGCAACAGGATAATTAATCAGCAACAGGATAATTAATCAGCAACAACAGGATAATTAATCAGCAACAGGATAATTAATCAGCGACAACAGGATAATTAATCAGCAACAGGATAATTAATCAGCAACAACAGGATAATTAATCAGCAACAACAGGATAATTAATCAGGAACAACAGGATAATTAATCAGCAACAGGATAATTAATCAGCAACAGGATAATTAATCAGCGACAACAGGATAATTAATCAGCGACAGGATAATTAATCAGCAACAACAGGATAATTAATCAGCAACAGGATAATTAATCAGCGACAACAGGATAATTAATCAGCGACAACAGGATAATTAATCAGCAACAGGATAATTAATCAGCAACAACAGGATAATTAATCAGCAACAGGATAATTAATCAGCAACAACAGGATAATTAATCAGCGACAACAGGATAATTAATCAGGAACAACAGGATAATTAATCAGCAACAGGATAATTAATCAGCAACAGGATAATTAATCAGCGACAACAGGATAATTAATCAGCAACAACAGGATAATTAATCAGCGACAACAGGATAATTAATCAGCGACAACAGGATAATTAATCAGCAACAACAGGATAATTAATCAGCGACAACAGGATAATTAATCAGCGACAGGATAATTAATCAGCGACAACAGGATAATTAATCAGCAACAGGATAATTAATCAGCAACAGGATAATTAATCAGCAGCAACAGGATAATTAATCAGCGACAACAGGATAATTAATCAGCAACAGGATAATTAATCAGCAACAGGATAATTAATCAGCAACAACAGGATAATTAATCAGCAACAGGATAATTAATCAGCAACAACAGGATAATTAATCAGCAACAGGATAATTAATCAGCAACAACAGGATAATTAATCAGCTACAACAGGATAATTAATCAGCGACAACAGGATAATTAATCAGCGACAACAGGATAATTAATCAGCAACAACAGGATAATTAATCAGCAACAGGATAATTAATCAGCAACAACAGGATAATTAATCAGCTACAACAGGATAATTAATCAGCAACAGGATAATTAATCAGCGACAACAGGATAATTAATCAGCGACAACAGGATAATTAATCAGCGACAGGATAATTAATCAGCAGCAACAGGATAATTAATCAGCAACAGGATAATTAATCAGCGACAACAGGATAATTAATCAGCGACAACAGGATAATTAATCAGCGACAGGATAATTAATCAGCAACAACAGGATAATTAATCAGCGACAGGATAATTAATCAGCAACAGGATAATTAATCAGCGACAACAGGATAATTAATCAGCAACAGGATAATTAATCAGCGACAACAGGATAATTAATCAGCAACAGGATAATTAATCAGCAACAACAGGATAATTAATCAGCGACAACAGGATAATTAATCAGCGACAACAGGATAATTAATCAGCGACAGGATAATTAATCAGCAACAACAGGATAATTAATCAGCAACAACAGGATAATTAATCAGCAACAGGATAATTAATCAGCGACAACAGGATAATTAATCAGCAACAGGATAATTAATCAGCGACAACAGGATAATTAATCAGCAACAGGATAATTAATCAGCGACAACAGGATAATTAATCAGCGACAACAGGATAATTAATCAGCGACAACAGGATAATTAATCAGCAACAGGATAATTAATCAGCAACAACAGGATAATTAATCAGCAACAGGATAATTAATCAGCAACAACAGGATAATTAATCAGCGACAGGATAATTAATCAACAACAGGATAATTAATCAGCGACAGGATAATTAATCAACGACAGGATAATTAATCAGCAACAACAGGATAATTAATCAGCGACAGGATAATTAATCAACAACAGGATAATTAATCAGCAACAACAGGATAATTAATCAGCAACAACAGGATAATTAATCAGCGACAACAGGATAATTAATCAGCGACAACAGGATAATTAATCAGCAACAACAGGATAATTAATCAGCGACAACAGGATAATTAATCAGCGACAACAGGATAATTAAGCGACAACAGGATAATTAATCAGCGACAACAGGATAATTAATCAGCAACAGGATAATTAATCAGCAACAGGATAATTAATCAGCAGCAACAGGATAATTAATCAGCGACAACAGGATAATTAATCAGCAACAGGATAATTAATCAGCAACAGGATAATTAATCAGCAACAACAGGATAATTAATCAGCAACAGGATAATTAATCAGCAACAACAGGATAATTAATCAGCTACAACAGGATAATTAATCAGCGACAACAGGATAATTAATCAGCAACAGGATAATTAATCAGCGACAACAGGATAATTAATCAGCAACAACAGGATAATTTATCAGCAACAACAGGATAATTAATCAGCAACAGGATAATTAATCAGCGACAACAGGATAATTAATCAGCGACAACAGGATAATTAATCAGCAACAGGATAATTAATCAGCAACAACAGGATAATTAATCAGCAACAGGATAATTAATCAGCAATAACAGGATAATTAATCAGCGACAACAGGATAATTAATCAGCAACAACAGGATAATTAATCAGCAACAGGATAATTAATCAGCGACAACAGGATAATTAATCAGCAACAGGATAATTAATCAGCAACAACAGGATAATTAATCAGCAACAACAGGATAATTAATCAGCAACAGGATAATTAATCAGCAACAGGATAATTAATCAGCAACAGGATAATTAATCAGCAACAACAGGATAATTAATCAGCGACAACAGGATAATTAATCAGCGACAACAGGATAATTAATCAGCAACAGGATAATTAATCAGCAACAACAGGATAATTAATCAGCAACAGGATAATTAATCAGCGACAACAGGATAATTAATCAGCGACAACAGGATAATTAATCAGCGACAACAGGATAATTAATCAGCAACAGGATAATTAATCAGCAACAGGATAATTAATCAGCAACAACAGGATAATTAATCAGCAACCGGATAATTAATCAGCGACAACAGGATAATTAATCAGCAACAGGATAATTAATCAGCGACAACAGGATAATTAATCAGCGACAACTGGATAATTAATCAGCGACAACAGGATAATTAATCAGCAACAGGATAATTAATCAACAACAGGATAATTAATCAGCAACAGGATAATTAATCAGCAACAGGATAATTAATCAGCAACAACAGGATAATTAATCAGCAACAGGATAATTAATCAGCAGCAACAGGATAATTAATCAGCGACAACTGGATAATTAATCAGCGACAACAGGATAATTAATCAGCAACAGGATAATTAATCAACAACAGGATAATTAATCAGCAACAACAGGATAATTAATCAGCAACAGGATAATTAATCAGCAACAACAGGATAATTAATCAGCGACAGGATAATTAATCAGCGACAACAGGATAATTAATCAGCAACAGGATAATTAATCAACAACAGGATAATTAATCAGCAACAACAGGATAATTAATCAGCAACAGGATAATTAATCAGCAACAGGATAATTAATCAACAACAGGATAATTAATCAGCAACAGGATAATTAATCAGCAACAGGATAATTAATCAGCGACAACAGGATAATTAATCAGCAACAGGATAATTAATCAACAACAGGATAATTAATCAGCAACAACAGGATAATTAATCAGCAACAGGATAATTAATCAGCAACAGGATAATTAATCAGCAACTGGATAATTAATCAACAACAGGATAATTAATCAACAACAGGATAATTAATCAGCAACAGGATAATTAATCAACAACAGGATAATTAATCAACAACAGGATAATTAATCAACAACAGGATAATTAATCAGCAACAGGATAATTAATCAGCGACAACAGGATAATTAATCAGCGACAACAGGATAATTAATCAACAACAGGATAATTAATCAGCAACAACAGGATAATTAATCAGCAACAGGATAATTAATCAGCGACAACAGGATAATTAATCAGCAACAACAGGATAATTAATCAGCAACAGGATAATTAATCAACAACAGGATAATTAATCAGCAACAACAGGATAATTAATCAACAACAGGATAATTAATCAGCGACAACAGGATAATTAATCAACAACAGGATAATTAATCAGCGACAACAGGATAATTAATCAACAACAGGATAATTAATCAGCGACAACAGGATAATTAATCAGCAACAGGATAATTAATCAACAACAGGATAATTAATCAGCAACAACAGGATAATTAATCAGCAACAGGATAATTAATCAGCAACAGGATAATTAATCAGCAACAGGATAATTAATCAGCGACAACAGGATAATTAATCAGCGACAGGATAATTAATCAGCGACAACAGGATAATTAATCAGCAACAGGATAATTAATCAGCAACAGGATAATTAATCAGCGACAACAGGATAATTAATCAGCAACAACAGGATAATTAATCAACAACAGGATAATTAATCAGCAACAACAGGATAATTAATCAGCGACAACAGGATAATTAATCAGCGGCAACAGGATAATTAATCAGCAACAACAGGATAATTAATCAGCGACAACAGGATAATTAATCAGCGACAACAGGATAATTAATCAGCAACAGGATAATTAATCAGCGACAACAGGATAATTAATCAGCGACAACAGGATAATTAATCAGCGACAGGATAATTAATCAGCGACAACAGGATAATTAATCAGCGACAACAGGATAATTAATCAGCAACAGGATAATTAATCAGCGACAACAGGATAATTAATCAGCGACAACAGGATAATTAATCAGCAACAGGATAATTAATCAGCGACAACAGGATAATTAATCAGCAACAACAGGATAATTAATCAGCGACAACAGGATAATTAATCAGCGACAACAGGATAATTAATCAGCAACAACAGGATAATTAATCAACAACAGGATAATTAATCAGCGACAACAGGATAATTAATCAGCGACAGGATAATTAATCAACAACAGGATAATTAATCAGCGACAACAGGATAATTAATCAGCGACAACAGGATAATTAATCAGCGACAGGATAATTAATCAGCGACAGGATAATTAATCAGCGACAACAGGATAATTAATCAGCAACAGGATAATTAATCAGCAACAGGATAATTAATCAGCAACAGGATAATTAATCAGCAACAACAGGATAATTAATCAGCAACAGGATAATTAATCAGCGACAACAGGATAATTAATCAGCGACAGGATAATTAATCAGCGACAGGATAATTAATCAGCGACAACAGGATAAATAATCAGCGACCACAGGATAATTAATCAGCAACAGGATAATTAATCAGCGACAACAGGATAATTAATCAGCGACCACAGGATAATTAATCAGCGACCACAGGATAATTAATCAGCGACCACAGGATAATTAATCAGCGACAACAGGATAATTAATCAGCGACAACAGGATAATTAATCAGCAACAACAGGATAATTAATCAGCGACAGGATAATTAATCAGCAACAGGATAATTAATCAGCAACAACAGGATAATTAATCAGCAACAACAGGATAATTAATCAGCGACCACAGGATAATTAATCAGCAACAGGATAATTAATCAGCGACAACAGGATAATTAATCAGCAACAACAGGATAATTAATCAGCGACAGGATAATTAATCAGCGACAGGATAATTAATCAGCGACAACAGGATAATTAATCAGCGACCACAGGATAATTAATCAGCAACAGGATAATTAATCAGCAACAACAGGATAATTAATCAGCGACAACAGGATAATTAATCAGCAACAACAGGATAATTAATCAGCGACAACAGGATAATTAATCAGCAACAACAGGATAATTAATCAGCAACAGGATAATTAATCAGCGACAACAGGATAATTAATCAGCAACAACAGGATAATTAATCAGCGACCACAGGATAATTAATCAGCAACAGGATAATTAATCAGCGACAACAGGATAATTAATCAGCGACAACAGGAGAATTAATCAGCAACAACAGGATAATTAATCAGCAACAGGATAATTAATCAGCGACAACAGGATAATTAATCAGCGACAACAGGATAATTAATCAGCGACAACAGGATAATTAATCAGCGACAGGATAATTAATCAGCGACAACAGGATAATTAATCAGCAACAACAGGATAATTAATCAACAACAGGATAATTAATCAGCAACAGGATAATTAATCAGCGACAACAGGATAATTAATCAGCAACAACAGGATAATTAATCAACAACAGGATAATTAATCAGCGACAACAGGATAATTAATCAGCAACAACAGGATAATTAATCAGCAACAACAGGATAATTAATCAGCAACAACAGGATAATAAATCAGCGACAACAGGATAATTAATCAGCGACAGGATAATTAATCAGCAACAACAGGATAATTAATCAGCGACAGGATAATTAATCAACAACAGGATAATTAATCAGCAACAACAGGATAATTAATCAGCAACAACAGGATAATTAATCAGCAACAGGATAATTAATCAGCAACAACAGGATAATTAATCAGCGACAGGATAATTAATCAGCAGCAACAGGATAATTAATCAGCGACAGGATAATTAATCAACAACAGGATAATTAATCAGCGACAGGATAATTAATCAGCAACAACAGGATAATTAATCAGCAACAGGATAATTAATCAGCAACAGGATAATTAATCAGCGACAACAGGATAATTAATCAGCGACAACAGGATAATTAATCAGCAACAGGATAATTAATCAGCGACAACAGGATAATTAATCAGCGACAACAGGATAATTAATCAGCAACAACAGGATAATTAATCAGCGACAACAGGATAATTAATCAGCGACAACAGGATAATTAATCAGCAACAACAGGATAATTAATCAACAACAGGATAATTAATCAGCGACAACAGGATAATTAATCAGCGACAGGATAATTAATCAACAACAGGATAATTAATCAGCGACAACAGGATAATTAATCAGCGACAACAGGATAATTAATCAGCGACAGGATAATTAATCAGCGACAACAGGATAATTAATCAGCAACAGGATAATTAATCAGCAACAGGATAATTAATCAGCAACAACAGGATAATTAATCAGCGACAGGATAATTAATCAGCAACAGGATAATTAATCAGCAACAACAGGATAATTAATCAGCGACAGGATAATTAATCAGCAACAACAGGATAATTAATCAGCGACAGGATAATTAATCAGCGACAACAGGATAATTAATCAGCAACAGGATAATTAATCAGCAACAACAGGATAATTAATCAGCAACAACAGGATAATTAATCAGCAACAACAGGATAATTAATCAGCAACAGGATAATTAATCAGCAACAGGATAATTAATCAGCAACAACAGGATAATTAATCAGCAACAACAGGATAATTAATCAGCGACAGGATAATTAATCAGCAACAACAGGATAATTAATCAGCGACAGGATAATTAATCAGCAACAGGATAATTAATCAGCAACAACAGGATAATTAATCAGCGACAGGATAATTAATCAGCGACAGGATAATTAATCAGCAACAACAGGATAATTAATCAGCGACAACAGGATAATTAATCAGCAACAACAGGATAATTAATCAGCAACAGGATAATTAATCAGCAACAACAGGATAATTAATCAGCAACAGGATAATTAATCAGCAACAGGATAATTAATCAGCGACAACAGGATAATTAATCAGCAACAGGATAATTAATCAGCAACAACAGGATAATTAATCAGCGACAACAGGATAATTAATCAGCAACAACAGGATAATTAATCAGCAACAGGATAATTAATCAGCAACAGGATAATTAATCAGCAACAACAGGATAATTAATCAGCAACAGGATAATTAATCAGCGACAACAGGATAATTAATCAGCAACAGGATAATTAATCAGCGGCAACAGGATAATTAATCAGCAACAGGATAATTAATCAGCAACAACAGGATAATTAATCAGCAACAGGATAATTAATCAGCGGCAACAGGATAATTAATCAGCAACAGGATAATTAATCAGCAACAACAGGATAATTAATCAGGAACAACAGGATAATTAATCAGCAACAGGATAATTAATCAGCAACAGGATAATTAATCAGCGACAACAGGATAATTAATCAGCGACAGGATAATTAATCAGCAACAACAGGATAATTAATCAGCAACAGGATAATTAATCAGCGACAACAGGATAATTAATCAGCGACAACAGGATAATTAATCAGCAACAGGATAATTAATCAGCGACAACAGGATAATTAATCAGCAGCAGGATAATTAATCAGCGACAACAGGATAATTAATCAGCAACAGGATAATTAATCAGCAACAGGATAATTAATCAGCAACAACAGGATAATTAATCAGCAACAGGATAATTAATCAGCGACAACAGGATAATTAATCAGCAACAGGATAATTAATCAGCAACAACAGGATAATTAATCAGCAACAACAGGATAATTAATCAGGAACAACAGGATAATTAATCAGCAACAGGATAATTAATCAGCAACAGGATAATTAATCAGCGACAACAGGATAATTAATCAGCGACAGGATAATTAATCAGCAACAACAGGATAATTAATCAGCAACAGGATAATTAATCAGCGACAACAGGATAATTAATCAGCGACAACAGGATAATTAATCAGCAACAGGATAATTAATCAGCAACAACAGGATAATTAATCAGCAACAGGATAATTAATCAGCAACAACAGGATAATTAATCAGCGACAACAGGATAATTAATCAGGAACAACAGGATAATTAATCAGCAACAGGATAATTAATCAGCAACAGGATAATTAATCAGCGACAACAGGATAATTAATCAGCAACAACAGGATAATTAATCAGCGACAACAGGATAATTAATCAGCAACAACAGGATAATTAATCAGCGACAACAGGATAATTAATCAGCAACAACAGGATAATTAATCAGCGACAACAGGATAATTAATCAGCGACAGGATAATTAATCAGCGACAACAGGATAATTAATCAGCAACAGGATAATTAATCAGCAACAGGATAATTAATCAGCAGCAACAGGATAATTAATCAGCGACAACAGGATAATTAATCAGCAACAGGATAATTAATCAGCAACAGGATAATTAATCAGCAACAACAGGATAATTAATCAGCAACAGGATAATTAATCAGCAACAACAGGATAATTAATCAGCAACAGGATAATTAATCAGCTACAACAGGATAATTAATCAGCGACAACAGGATAATTAATCAGCGACAACAGGATAATTAATCAGCAACAACAGGATAATTAATCAGCAACAGGATAATTAATCAGCAACAACAGGATAATTAATCAGCTACAACAGGATAATTAATCAGCAACAGGATAATTAATCAGCGACAACAGGATAATTAATCAGCGACAGGATAATTAATCAGCAACAACAGGATAATTAATCAGCAACAGGATAATTAATCAGCAACAGGATAATTAATCAGCAACAGGATAATTAATCAGCGACAACAGGATAATTAATCAGCGACAACAGGATAATTAATCAGCGACAGGATAATTAATCAGCAACAACAGGATAATTAATCAGCGACAGGATAATTAATCAGCAACAGGATAATTAATCAGCGACAACAGGATAATTAATCAGCAACAGGATAATTAATCAGCGACAACAGGATAATTAATCAGCAACAGGATAATTAATCAGCAACAACAGGATAATTAATCAGCGACAACAGGATAATTAATCAGCGACAACAGGATAATTAATCAGCGACAGGATAATTAATCAGCAACAACAGGATAATTAATCAGCAACAACAGGATAATTAATCAGCAACAGGATAATTAATCAGCGACAACAGGATAATTAATCAGCAACAGGATAATTAATCAGCGACAACAGGATAATTAATCAGCAACAGGATAATTAATCAGCGACAACAGGATAATTAATCAGCGACAACAGGATAATTAATCAGCGACAACAGGATAATTAATCAGCAACAGGATAATTAATCAGCAACAACAGGATAATTAATCAGCAACAGGATAATTAATCAGCAACAACAGGATAATTAATCAGCGACAGGATAATTAATCAACAACAGGATAATTAATCAGCGACAGGATAATTAATCAACGACAGGATAATTAATCAGCAACAACAGGATAATTAATCAGCGACAGGATAATTAATCAACAACAGGATAATTAATCAGCAACAACAGGATAATTAATCAGCGACAACAGGATAATTAATCAGCGACAACAGGATAATTAATCAGCAACAACAGGATAATTAATCAGCGACAACAGGATAATTAATCAGCGACAACAGGATAATTAATCAGCAACAGGATAATTAATCAGCGACAACAGGATAATTAATCAGCGACAACAGGATAATTAATCAGCAACAGGATAATTAATCAGCAACAGGATAATTAATCAGCAGCAACAGGATAATTAATCAGCGACAACAGGATAATTAATCAGCAACAGGATAATTAATCAGCAACAGGATAATTAATCAGCAACAACAGGATAATTAATCAGCAACAGGATAATTAATCAGCAACAACAGGATAATTAATCAGCTACAACAGGATAATTAATCAGCGACAACAGGATAATTAATCAGCAACAGGATAATTAATCAGCGACAACAGGATAATTAATCAGCAACAACAGGATAATTTATCAGCAACAACAGGATAATTAATCAGCAACAGGATAATTAATCAGCGACAACAGGATAATTAATCAGCGACAACAGGATAATTAATCAGCAACAGGATAATTAATCAGCAACAACAGGATAATTAATCAGCAACAGGATAATTAATCAGCAATAACAGGATAATTAATCAGCGACAACAGGATAATTAATCAGCAACAACAGGATAATTAATCAGCAACAGGATAATTAATCAGCGACAACAGGATAATTAATCAGCAACAACAGGATAATTAATCAGCAACAACAGGATAATTAATCAGCAACAGGATAATTAATCAGCAACAGGATAATTAATCAGCAACAACAGGATAATTAATCAGCGACAACAGGATAATTAATCAGCGACAACAGGATAATTAATCAGCAACAACAGGATAATTAATCAACAACAGGATAATTAATCAGCAACAACAGGATAATTAATCAGCGACAACAGGATAATTAATCAGCAACAACAGGATAATTAATCAGCGACAACAGGATAATTAATCAGCGACAACAGGATAATTAATCAGCAACAGGATAATTAATCAGCGACAACAGGATAATTAATCAGCGACAACAGGATAATTAATCAGCGACAGGATAATTAATCAGCGACAACAGGATAATTAATCAGCGACAACAGGATAATTAATCAGCAACAGGATAATTAATCAGCGACAACAGGATAATTAATCAGCGACAACAGGATAATTAATCAGCAACAGGATAATTAATCAGCGACAACAGGATAATTAATCAGCAACAACAGGATAATTAATCAGCGACAACAGGATAATTAATCAGCGACAACAGGATAATTAATCAGCAACAACAGGATAATTAATCAACAACAGGATAATTAATCAGCGACAACAGGATAATTAATCAGCGACAGGATAATTAATCAACAACAGGATAATTAATCAGCGACAACAGGATAATTAATCAGCGACAACAGGATAATTAATCAGCGACAGGATAATTAATCAGCGACAGGATAATTAATCAGCGACAACAGGATAATTAATCAGCAACAGGATAATTAATCAGCAACAGGATAATTAATCAGCAACAACAGGATAATTAATCAGCAACAGGATAATTAATCAGCGACAACAGGATAATTAATCAGCGACAGGATAATTAATCAGCGACAGGATAATTAATCAGCGACAACAGGATAAATAATCAGCGACCACAGGATAATTAATCAGCAACAGGATAATTAATCAGCGACAACAGGATAATTAATCAGCGACCACAGGATAATTAATCAGCGACCACAGGATAATTAATCAGCGACCACAGGATAATTAATCAGCGACAACAGGATAATTAATCAGCGACAACAGGATAATTAATCAGCAACAACAGGATAATTAATCAGCGACAGGATAATTAATCAGCAACAGGATAATTAATCAGCAACAACAGGATAATTAATCAGCAACAACAGGATAATTAATCAGCGACCACAGGATAATTAATCAGCAACAGGATAATTAATCAGCGACAACAGGATAATTAATCAGCAACAACAGGATAATTAATCAGCGACAGGATAATTAATCAGCGACAGGATAATTAATCAGCGACAACAGGATAATTAATCAGCGACCACAGGATAATTAATCAGCAACAGGATAATTAATCAGCAACAACAGGATAATTAATCAGCGACAACAGGATAATTAATCAGCAACAACAGGATAATTAATCAGCGACAACAGGATAATTAATCAGCAACAACAGGATAATTAATCAGCAACAGGATAATTAATCAGCGACAACAGGATAATTAATCAGCAACAACAGGATAATTAATCAGCGACCACAGGATAATTAATCAGCAACAGGATAATTAATCAGCGACAACAGGATAATTAATCAGCGACAACAGGAGAATTAATCAGCAACAACAGGATAATTAATCAGCAACAGGATAATTAATCAGCGACAACAGGATAATTAATCAGCGACAACAGGATAATTAATCAGCGACAACAGGATAATTAATCAGCGACAGGATAATTAATCAGCGACAACAGGATAATTAATCAGCAACAACAGGATAATTAATCAACAACAGGATAATTAATCAGCAACAGGATAATTAATCAGCGACAACAGGATAATTAATCAGCAACAACAGGATAATTAATCAACAACAGGATAATTAATCAGCGACAACAGGATAATTAATCAGCAACAACAGGATAATTAATCAGCAACAACAGGATAATTAATCAGCAACAACAGGATAATAAATCAGCGACAACAGGATAATTAATCAGCGACAGGATAATTAATCAGCAACAACAGGATAATTAATCAGCGACAGGATAATTAATCAACAACAGGATAATTAATCAGCAACAACAGGATAATTAATCAGCAACAACAGGATAATTAATCAGCAACAGGATAATTAATCAGCAACAACAGGATAATTAATCAGCGACAGGATAATTAATCAGCAGCAACAGGATAATTAATCAGCGACAGGATAATTAATCAACAACAGGATAATTAATCAGCGACAGGATAATTAATCAGCAACAACAGGATAATTAATCAGCAACAGGATAATTAATCAGCAACAGGATAATTAATCAGCGACAACAGGATAATTAATCAGCGACAACAGGATAATTAATCAGCAACAGGATAATTAATCAGCGACAACAGGATAATTAATCAGCAATAACAGGATAATTAATCAGCAACAACAGGATAATTAATCAGCGACAGGATAATTAATCAGCAACAACAGGATAATTAATCAGCGACAACAGGATAATTAATCAGCAACAACAGGATAATTAATCAGCAACAGGATAATTAATCAGCAGCAACAGGATAATTAATCAGCAACAACAGGATAATTAATCAGCAACAACAGGATAATTAATCAGCGACAGGATAATTAATCAGCAACAACTGGAATCAGCAACAGGATAATTAATCAGCGACAACAGGATAATTAATCAGCAACAGGATAATTAATCAGCAACAACAGGATAATTAATCAGCAACAGGATAATTAATCAGCAACAACAGGATAATTAATCAGCGACAGGATAATTAATCAGCAACAACAGGATAATTAATCAGCAACAACAGGATAATTAATCAGCAACAGGATAATTAATCAGCGACAACAGGATAATTAATCAGCGACAACAGGATAATTAATCAGCAACAACAGGATAATTAATCAGCGACAACAGGATAATTAATCAGCGACAACAGGATAATTAATCAGCAACAACAGGATAATTAATCAGCAACAACAGGATAATTAATCAGCGACAGGATAATTAATCAGCGACAACAGGATAATTAATCAGCGACAGGATAATTAATCAGCGACAACAGGATAATTAATCAGCAACAGGATAATTAATCAGCAACAACAGGATAATTAATCAGCGACAACAGGATAATTAATCAGCGACAACAGGATAATTAATCAGCGACAACAGGATAATTAATCAGCAACAGGATAATTAATCAGCAACAACAGGATAATTAATCAGCGACAACAGGATAATTAATCAGCGACAACAGGATAATTAATCAGCGACAGGATAATTAATCAGCGACAACTGGATAATTAATCAGCAACAGGATAATTAATCAGCGACAACAGGATAATTAATCAGCGACAACTGGATAATTAATCAGCAACAGGATAATTAATCAGCGACAACAGGATAATTAATCAGCGACAACTGGATAATTAATCAGCAACAGGATAATTAATCAGCAACAACAGGATAATTAATCAGCAACAGGATAATTAATCAGCAACAACAGGATAATTAATCAGCGACAGGATAATTAATCAGCGACAACAGGATAATTAATCAGCGACAACAGGATAATTAATCAGCGACAGGATAATTAATCAGCAACAACAGGATAATTAATCAGCAACAACAGGATAATTAATCAGCGACAACAGGATAATTAATCAGCAGCAACAGGATAATTAATCAGCGACAACAGGATAATTAATCAGCGACAACAGGATAATTAATCAGCGACAGGATAATTAATCAGCGACAACAGGATAATTAATCAGCAACAGGATAATTAAACAGCGACAACAGGATAATTAATCAGCAACAACAGGATAATTAATCAGCAACAGGATAATTAATCAGCAACAACAGGATAATTAATCAGCAACGACAGGATAATTAATCAGCAACAACAGGATAATTAATCAGCGACAACAGGATAATTAATCAGCGACAACAGGATAATTAATCAGCAACAACAGGATAATTAATCAGCGACAACAGGATAATTAATCAGCGACAACAGGATAATTAATCAGCGACAGGATAATTAATCAGCGACAGGATAATTAATCAGCGACAACAGGATAATTAATCAGCAACAGGATAATTAAACAGCGACAACAGGATAATTAATCAGCAACAACAGGATAATTAATCAGCAACAGGATAATTAATCAGCAACAACAGGATAATTAATCAGCAACAACAGGATAATTAATCAGCAACGACAGGATAATTAATCAGCAACAGGATAATTAATCAGCGACAACAGGATAATTAATCAGCAACAGGATAATTAATCAGCAACAACAGGATAATTAATCAGCAACAGGATAATTAATCAGCAACAACAGGATAATTAATCAGCAACAACAGGATAATTAATCAGCAACAACAGGATAATTAATCAGCAACAACAGGATAATTAATCAGCAACAGGATAATTAATCAGCGACAACAGGATAATTAATCAGCAACAACAGGATAATTAATCAACAACAACAGGATAATTAATCAGCGACAACAGGATAATTAATCAGCAACAACAGGATAATTAATCAGCAACAACAGGATAATTAATCAGCAACAGGATAATTAATCAGCGACAACAGGATAATTAATCAGCAACAGGATAATTAATCAGCAACAGGATAATTAATCAGCGACAACAGGATAATTAATCAGCAACAGGATAATTAATCAGCAACAACAGGATAATTAATCAGCAACAACAGGATAATTAATCAGCAACAGGATAATTAATCAGCAACAACAGGATAATTAATCAGCAACAGGATAATTAATCAGCAACAACAGGATAATTAATCAGCGACAACAGGATAATTAATCAGCAACAACAGGATAATTAATCAGCAACAGGATAATTAATCAGCGACAACAGGATAATTAATCAGCAACAGGATAATTAATCAGCAACAACAGGATAATTAATCAGCAACAACAGGATAATTAATCAGCAACGACAGGATAATTAATCAGCAACAGGATAATTAATCAGCAACAACAGGATAATTAATCAGCAGCAACAGGATAATTAATCAGCAACAACAGGATAATTAATCAACGACAACAGGATAATTAATCAGCGACAACAGGATAATTAATCAGCAACAACAGGATAATTAATCAACAACAACAGGATAATTAATCAGCGACAACAGGATAATTAATCAGCGACAACAGGATAATTAATCAGCAGCAACAGGATAATTAATCAGCAACAGGATAATTAATCTGCGACAACAGGATAATTAATCAGCGACAACAGGATAATTAATCAGCAACAGGATAATTAATCAGCAGCAACAGGATAATTAATCAGCAACAACAGGATAATTAATCAGCAACAACAGGATAATTAATCAGCGACAACAGGATAATTAATCAGCAACAGGATAATTAATCAGCGACAACAGGATAATTAATCAGCAACAGGATAATTAATTAGCAACAGGATAATTAATCAGCGACAACAGGATAATTAATCAGCAACAACAGGATAATTAATCAGCAACAGGATAATTAATCAGCAGCAACAGGATAATTAATCAGCGACAACAGGATAATTAATCAGCAACAACAGGATAATTAATCAGCAACAACAGGATAATTAATCAGCGACAACAGGATAATTAATCAGCAACAGGATAATTAATCAGCAACAACAGGATAATTAATCAGCGACAACAGGATAATTAATCAGCAACAACAGGATAATTAATCAGCAACAGGATAATTAATCAGCGGCAACAGGATAATTAATCAGCAACAACAGGATAATTAATCAGCAACAGGATAATTAATCAGCGGCAACAGGATATTTAATCAGCGACAACAGGATAATTAATCAGCGACAACAGGATAATTAATCAGCAACAACAGGATAATTAATCAGCGACAACAGGATAATTAATTATCCAGTTGTCGCTGATTAATTATCCTGTTGTCGCTGATTAATTATCCTGTTGTCGCTGATTAATTATCCAGTTGTCGCTGATTAATTATCCTGTTGTCGCTGATTAATTATCCTGTTGTCGCTGATTAATTATCCTGTTGCTGATTAATTATCCTGTTGTTGCTGATTAATTATCCTGTTGCTGATTAATTATCCTGTTGTTGCTGATTAATTATCCTGTTGCTGATTAATTATCCTGTTGTCGCTGATTAATTATCCTGTTGTCGCTGATTAATTATCCTGTTGTCGCTGATTAATTATCCTGTTGCTGATTAATTATCCTGTTGTTGCTGATTAATTATCCTGTTGTTGCTGATTAATTATCCTGTTGTCGCTGATTAATCAACAACAACAGGATAATTAATCAGCGACAACAGGATAATTAATCAGCAACAACAGGATAATTAATCAGCAACAGGATAATTAATCAGCGACAACAGGATAATTAATCAGCAACAGGATAATTAATCAGCAACAGGATAATTAATCAGCAACAACAGGATAATTAATCAGCGACAACAGGATAATTAATCAGCAACAACAGGATAATTAATCAGCAACAGGATAATTAATCAGCAACAACAGGATAATTAATCAGCAACAACAGGATAATTAATCAGCAACAACAGGATAATTAATCAGCGACAACAGGATAATTAATCAGCAACAGGATAATTAATCAGCGACAACAGGATAATTAATCAGCAACAGGATAATTAATCAGCGACAACAGGATAATTAATCAGCAACAACAGGATAATTAATCAGCGACAGGATAATTAATCAGCGACAACAGGATAATTAATCAGCGACAACAGGATAATTAATCAGCGACAGGATAATTAATCAGCAACAACAGGATAATTAATCAGCAACAACAGGATAATTAATCAGCGACAACAGGATAATTAATCAGCAGCAACAGGATAATTAATCAGCAACAGGATAATTAATCAGCGACAACAGGATAATTAATCAGCGACAGGATAATTAAACAGCGACAACAGGATAATTAATCAGCAACAACAGGATAATTAATCAGCAACAGGATAATTAATCAGCAACAACAGGATAATTAATCAGCAACGACAGGATAATTAATCAGCAACAACAGGATAATTAATCAGCAACAGGATAATTAATCAGCGACAACAGGATAATTAATCAGCAACAGGATAATTAATCAGCAACAACAGGATAATTAATCAGCAACAACAGGATAATTAATCAGCAACAACAGGATAATTAATCAGCAACAGGATAATTAATCAGCGACAACAGGATAATTAATCAGCAGCAACAGGATAATTAATCAGCAACAGGATAATTAATCAGCGACAACAGGATAATTAATCAGCGACAACAGGATAATTAATCAGCGACAGGATAATTAATCAGCGACAACAGGATAATTAATCAGCAACAGGATAATTAAACAGCGACAACAGGATAATTAATCAGCAACAACAGGATAATTAATCAGCAACAGGATAATTAATCAGCAACAACAGGATAATTAATCAGCAACAACAGGATAATTAATCAGCAACGACAGGATAATTAATCAGCAACAACAGGATAATTAATCAGCAACAGGATAATTAATCAGCAACAACAGGATAATTAATCAGCAGCAACAGGATAATTAATCAGCAACAACAGGATAATTAATCAGCAACAACAGGATAATTAATCAGCAACAGGATAATTAATCAGCGACAACAGGATAATTAATCAGCAACAACAGGATAATTAATCAGCAACAGGATAATTAATCAGCAACAACAGGATAATTAATCAGCAACAACAGGATAATTAATCAGCAACAACAGGATAATTAATCAGCAACAACAGGATAATTAATCAGCAACAACAGGATAATTAATCAGCGACAGGATAATTAATCAGCGACAACAGGATAATTAATCAGCGACAACAGGATAATTAATCAGCAACAGAATAATTAATCAGCGACAACAGGATAATTAATCAGCGACAACAGGATAATTAATCAGCAACAGGATAATTAATCAGCAACAACAGAATAATTAATCAGCAACAACAGGATAATTAATCAGCAACAACAGGATAATTAATCAGCAACAGGATAATTAATCAGCAACAACAGGATAATTAATCAGCGACAACAGGATAATTAATCAGCAACAACAGGATAATTAATCAGCAACAGGATAATTAATCAGCGACAACAGGATAATTAATCAGCAACAACAGGATAATTAATCAGCAACAGGATAATTAATCAGCAACAACAGGATAATTAATCAGCAACAACAGGATAATTAATCAGCAACAGGATAATTAATCAGCAACAGGATAATTAATCAGCGACAACAGGATAATTAATCAGCAACAGGATAATTAATCAGCGACATCAGGATAATTAATCAGCAACAACAGGATAATTAATCAGCGACAGGATAATTAATCAGCAACAGGATAATTAATCAGTGACAACAGGATAATTAATCAGCGACAACAGGATAATTAATCAGCAACAGGATAATTAATCAGCAACAACAGGATAATTAATCAGCGACAACAGGATAATTAATCAGCAACAGGATAATTAATCAGCAACAACAGGATAATTAATCAGCAACAGGATAATTAATCAGCAACAACAGGATAATTAATCAGCGACAACAGGATAATTAATCAGCGACAACAGGATAATTAATCAGCAACAGGATAATTAATCAGCAACAACAGGATAATTAATCAGCAACAGGATAATTAATCAGCGACAGGATAATTAATCAGCGACAACAGGATAATTAATCAGCGACATCAGGATAATTAATCAGCGACAGGATAATTAATCAGCGACAACAGGATAATTAATCAGCGACAACAGGATAATTAATCAGCGACAGGATAATTAATCAGCGACAACAGGATAATTAATCAGCAGCAACAGGATAATTAATCAGCAACAACAGGATAATTAATCAGCGACAACAGGATAATTAATCAGCGACAACAGGATAATTAATCAGCAACAGGATAATTAATCAGCAACAGGATAATTAATCAGCGACAACAGGATAATTAATCAGCGACAGGATAATTAATCAGCGACAACAGGATAATTAATCAGCGACAGGATAATTAATCAGCGACAGGATAATTAATCAGCAACAACAGGATAATTAATCAGCGACAGGATAATTAATCAGCAACAACAGGATAATTAATCAGCAACAACAGGATAATTAATCAGCAACAGGATAATTAATCAGCAACAACAGGATAATTAATCAACAACAACAGGATAATTAATCAGCAACAGGATAATTAATCAACAACAGGATAATTAATCAGCAACAACAGGATAATTAATCAACAACAACAGGATAATTAATCAGCAACAGGATAATTAATCAGCAACAGGATAATTAATCAGCAACAACAGGATAATTAATCAACAACAACAGGATAATTAATCAGCAACAACAGGATAATTAATCAGCAACAACAGGATAATTAATCAACAACAACAGGATAATTAATCAGCAACAACAGGATAATTAATCAGCAACAGGATCATTAATCAGCAACAACAGGATAATTAATCAACAACAACAGGATAATTAATCAGCAACAATAGGATAATTAATCAGCAACAGGATAATTAATCAGAAACAGGATAATTAATCAACAACAGGATAATTAATCAGCAACAACAGGATAATTAATCAGCAACAACAGGATAATTAATCAGCAACAGGATAATTAATCAACAACAGGATAATTAATCAGCAACAACAGGATAATTAATCAACAACAACAGGATAATTAATCAGCAACAGGATAATTAATCAACAACAGGATAATTAATCAGCAACAACAGGATAATTAATCAACAACAACAGGATAATTAATCAGCAACAACAGGATAATTAATCAGCGACAGGATAATTAATCAGCAACAGGATAATTAATCAACAACAGGATAATTAATCAGCAACAACAGGATAATTAATCAGCGACAACAGGATAATTAATCAGCAACAGGATAATTAATCAACAACAGGATAATTAATCAGCAACAACAGGATAATTAATCAGCAACAGGATAATTAATCAACAACAGGATAATTAATCAACAACAACAGGATAATTAATCAGCAACAACAGGATAATTAATCAGCAACAGGATAATTAATCAACAACAACAGGATAATTAATCAGCAACAGGATAATTAATCAGCAACAACAGGATAATTAATCAGCAACAACAGGATAATTAATCAGCAACAACAGGATAATTAATCAGCAACAGGATAATTAATCAACAACAGGATAATTAATCAGCAACAACAGGATAATTAATCAGCAACAGGATAATTAATCAGCGACAACAGGATAATTAATCAGCAACAGGATAATTAATCAGCAACAACAGGATAATTAATCAGCGACAACAGGATAATTAATCAGCGACAACAGGATAATTAATCAGCAACAGGATAATTAATCAGCGACAGGATAATTAATCAGCAACAACAGGATAATTAATCAGCAACAGGATAATTAATCAGCGACAACAGGATAATTAATCAGCAA
This sequence comes from Scyliorhinus torazame, assembly GCF_047496885.1. Taxonomy (NCBI): domain Eukaryota; kingdom Metazoa; phylum Chordata; class Chondrichthyes; order Carcharhiniformes; family Scyliorhinidae; genus Scyliorhinus; species Scyliorhinus torazame. The sequence continues at coordinate 22,536 of NW_027309198.1, read as the reverse complement.
CAGGATAATTAATCAGCGACAACAGGATAATTAATCAGCAACAACAGGATAATTAATCAGCAACAGGATAATTAATCAGCAACAACAGGATAATTAATCAGCGACAACAGGATAATTAATCAGGAACAGGATAATTAATCAGCGACAACAGGATAATTAATCAGCGACAGGATAATTAATCAGCAACAACAGGATAATTAATCAGCGACAGGATAATTAATCAGCGACAACAGGATAATTAATCAGCAACAGGATAATTAATCAGCGACAACAGGATAATTAATCAGCAACAACAGGATAATTAATCAGCAACAGGATAATTAATCAGCAACAACAGGATAATTAATCAGCGACAACAGGATAATTAATCAGGAACAGGATAATTAATCAGCGACAACAGGATAATTAATCAGCGACAACAGGATAATTAATCAACGACAACAGGATAATTAATCAGCGACAGGATAATTAATCAGCAACAACAGGATAATTAATCAGCGACAGGATAATTAATCAGTGACAACAGGATAATTAATCAGCAACAACAGGATAATTAATCAGCAACAGGATAATTAATCAGCGACAACAGGATAATTAATCAGCGACAACAGGATAATTAATCAGGAACAGGATAATTAATCAGCGACAACAGGATAATTAATCAACAACAGGATAATTAATCAGCAACAACAGGATAATTAATCAGCAACAACAGGATAATTAATCAGCGACAGGATAATTAATCAGCGACAACAGGATAATTAATCAGCGACAACAGGATAATTAATCAGCAACAGGATAATTAATCAGCAACAACAGGATAATTAATCAGCAACAGGATAATTAATCAGCGACAGGATAATTAATCAGCGACAACAGGATAATTAATCAGCAACAACAGGATAATTAATCAGCAACAGGATAATTAATCAGCGACAACAGGATAATTAATCAGCAACAACAGGATAATTAATCAGCAACAACAGGATAATTAATCAGCAACAGGATAATTAATCAGCGACAACAGGATAATTAATCAGCAACAACAGGATAATTAATCAGCGACAGGATAATGAATCAGCGACAGGATAATTAATCAGCGACAACAGGATAATTAATCAGCAACAGGATAATTAATCAGCCACAACAGGATAATTAATCAGCAACAGGATAATTAATCAGCGACAGGATAATTAATCAGCAACAACAGGATAATTAATCAGCAACAGGATAATTAATCAGCAACAACAGGATAATTAATCAGCAACAGGATAATTAATCAGCGACAACAGGATAATTAATCAGCAACAACAGGATAATTAATCAGCGACAGGATAATTAATCAACAGCAGGATAATTAATCAGCGACAACAGGATAATTAATCAGCAACAGGATAATTAATCAGCAACAACAGGATAATTAATCAGCGACAACAGGATAATTAATCAGCAACAGGATAATTAATCAGCAACAGGATAATTAATCAGCAACAACAGGATAATTAATCAGCGACAACAGGATAATTAATCAGCAACAGGATAATTAATCAGCAACAGGATAATTAATCAGCAACAACAGGATAATTAATCAGCAACAGGATAATTAATCAGCAACAGGATAATTAATCAGCAACAACAGGATAATTAATCAGCGACAACAGGATAATTAATCAGCAACAGGATAATTAATCAGCAACAGGATAATTAATCAGCAACAACAGGATAATTAATCAGCAACAGGATAATTAATCAGCAACAACAGAATAATTAATCAGCAGCAACAGGATAATTAATCAGCAACAGGATAATTAATCAGCAACAGGATAATTAATCAGCAGCAACAGGATAATTAATCAGCAACAGGATAATTAATCAGCGACAACAGGATAATTAATCAGCAGCAACAGGATAATTAATCAGCAACAACAGGATAATTAATCAGCGACAGGATAATTAATCAGCGACAACAGGATAATTAATCAGCAGCAACAGGATAATTAATCAGCGACAACAGGATAATTAATCAGCAACAGGATAATTAATCAGCGACAACAGGATAATTAATCAGCGGCAACAGGATAATTAATCAGCAACAACAGGATAATTAATCAGCGACAACAGGATAATTAATCAGCAACAGGATAATTAATCAGCGACAACAGGATAATTAATCAGCGACAACAGGATAATTAATCAGCAACAGGATAATTAATCAGCAACAGGATAATTAATCAGCAACAGGATAATTAATCAGCGGCAACAGGATAATTAATCAGCAACAACAGGATAATTAATCAGCAACAACAGGATAATTAATCAGCAACAGGATAATTAATCAGCGACAGGATAATTAATCAGCAACAACAGGATAATTAATCAGCGACAACAGGATAATTAATCAGCAACAACAGGATAATTAATCAACAACAGGATAATTAATCAGCAACAGCAGGATAATTAATCAGCAACAGGATAATTAATCAGCGACAACAGGATAATTAATCAGCAACAACAGGATAATTAATCAACAACAGGATAATTAATCAGCGACAACAGGATAATTAATCAGCAACAACAGGATAATTAATCAGCGACAACAGGATAATTAATCAGCGACAACAGGATAATTAATCAGCAACAACAGGATAATTAATCAGCAACAACAGGATAATTAATCAACAACAGGATAATTAATCAGCAACAACAGGATAATTAATCAGCAACAGGATAATTAATCAGCAACAGGATAATTAATCAGCAACAGGATAATTAATCAGCGACAGGATAATTAATCAGCAACAACAGGATAATTAATCAACAACAGGATAATTAATCAGCGACAACAGGATAATTAATCAGCGACAGGATAATTAATCAGCAACAACAGGATAATTAATCAGCAACAACAGGATAATTAATCAGCAACAACAGGATAATTAATCAGCGACAGGATAATTAATCAGCAACAACAGGATAATTAATCAACAACAGGATAATTAATCAGCAACAACAGGATAATTAATCAGCGACATCAGGATAATTAATCAGCGACAACAGGATAATTAATCAGCAACAACAGGATAATTAATCAGCAACAGGATAATTAATCAGCAACAACAGGATAATTAATCAGCAACAGGATAATTAATCAGCAACAACAGGATAATTAATCAGCAACAACAGGATAATTAATCAGCGACAACAGGATAATTAATCAGCAACAGGATAATTAATCAGCGACAACAGGATAATTAATCAGCAGCAACAGGATAATTAATCAGCAACAGGATAATTAATCAGCGACAACAGGATAATTAATCAGCGACAACAGGATAATTAATCAGCAGCAACAGGATAATTAATCAGCGACAACAGGATAATTAATCAGCAACAGGATAATTAATCAGCAACAGGATAATTAATCAGCAACAAGATAATTAATCAGCGACAGGATAATTAATCAGCAACAAGATAATTAATCAGCAACAGGATAATTAATCAGCAACAGGATAATTAATCAGCGACAACAGGATAATTAATCAGCAACAGGATAATTAATCAGCGACAGGATAATTAATCAGCAGCAACAGGATAATTAATCAGCAACAACAGGATAATTAATCAGCAGCAACAGGATAATTAATCAACAACAGGATAATTAATCAGCAACAACAGGATAATTAATCAGCAACAACAGGATAACTAATCAGCGACAGGATAATTAATCAGCAACAACAGGATAATTAATCAGCAGCAACAGGATAATTAATCAGCAACAGGATAATTAATCAACAACAGGATAATTAATCAGCAACAACAGGATAATTAATCAGCAGCAACAGGATAATTAATCAACAACAGGATAATTAATCAGCAACAACAGGATAATTAATCAGCAGCAACAGGATAATTAATCAGCGACAGGATAATTAATCAGCGACAGGATAATTAATCAGCGACAACAGGATAATTAATCAGCAGCAACAGGATAATTAATCAGCAACAGGATAATTAATCAGCAGCAACAGGATAATTAATCAGCAGCAACAGGATAATTAATCAGCGACAAGATAATTAATCAGCAACAGGATAATTAATCAGCAACAACAGGATAATTAATCAGCGACAGGATAATTAATCAGCGACAACAGGATAATTAATCAGCGACAGGATAATTAATCAACGACAACAGGATAATTAATCAGCAACAACAGGATAATTAATCAGCAACAGGATAATTAATCAGCAACAGGATAATTAATCAGCGACAACAGGATAATTAATCAACGACAACAGGATAATTAATCAGCGACAGGATAATTAATCAGCGACAACAGGATAATTAATCAGCGACAACAGGATAATTAATCAGCGACAACAGGATAATTAAATCAGCAACAGGATAATTAATCAGCGACAACAGGATAATTAATCAGCAACAACAGGATAATTAATCAGCGACAACAGGATAATTATCAGCGACAACAGGATAATTAATCAACGACAACAGGATAATTAATCAGCGACAACAGGATAATTAATCAGCAACAGGATAATTAATCAGCGACAGGATAATTAATCAACGACAACAGGATAATTAATCAGCGACAACAGGATAATTAATCAGCGACAACAGGATAATTAATCAGGAACAGGATAATTAATCAGCAACAGGATAATTAATCAGCGACAACAGGATAATTAATCAGCGACAACAGGATAATTAATCAGCGACAACAGGATAATTAATCAGGAACAGGATAATTAATCAGCAACAGGATAATTAATCAGCGACAACAGGATAATTAATCAGCAACAACAGGATAATTAATCAGCGACAACAGGATAATTAATCAGCAACAACAGGATAATTAATCAGCAACAGGATAATTAATCAGCGACAGGATAATTAATCAGCGACAACAGGATAATTAATCAGCGACAACAGGATAATTAATCAGCGACAGGATAATTAATCAGCAACAACAGGATAATTAATCAGCAACAACAGGATAATTAATCAGCAACAACAGGATAATTAATCAGCGACAACAGGATAATTAATCAGCGACAGGATAATTAATCAGCAACAACAGGATAATTAATCAGCAACAACAGGATAATTAATCAGCGACAGGATAATTAATCAGCAACAACAGGATAATTAATCAGCAACAGGATAATTAATCAGCAACAACAGGATAATTAATCAGCAACAGGATAATTAATCAGCGACAGGATAATTAATCAGCGACAACAGGATAATTAATCAGCAACAGGATAATTAATCAGCGACAACAGGATAATTAATCAGCGACAGGATAATTAATCAGCGACAACAGGATAATTAATCAGCAACAGGATAATTAATCAGCGACAACAGGATAATTAATCAGCAACAGGATAATTAATCAGCAACAACAGGATAATTAATCAGCAACAGGATAATTAATCAGCAACAGGATAATTAATCAGCAACAACAGGATAATTAATCAGCAACAACAGGATAATTAATCAGCAACAGGATAATTAATCAGCGACAACAGGATAATTAATCAGCAACAGGATAATTAATCAGCGACAACAGGATAATTAATCAGCAACAGGATAATTAATCAGCAACAGGATAATTAATCAGCGACAGGATAATTAATCAGCGACAGGATAATTAATCAGCAGCAACAGGATAATTAATCAGCAACAACAGGATAATTAATCAGCAGCAACAGGATAATTAATCAACAACAGGATAATTAATCAGCAACAACAGGATAATTAATCAGCAACAACAGGATAACTAATCAGCGACAGGATAATTAATCAGCAACAACAGGATAATTAATCAGCAGCAACAGGATAATTAATCAGCAACAGGATAATTAATCAACAACAGGATAATTAATCAGCAACAACAGGATAATTAATCAGCAGCAACAGGATAATTAATCAGCAACAGGATAATTAATCAACAACAGGATAATTAATCAGCAACAACAGGATAATTAATCAGCAACAACAGGATAATTAATCAGCGACAACAGGATAATTAATCAGCGACAACAGGATAATTAATCAGCAGCAACAGGATAATTAATCAGCGACAACAGGATAATTAATCAGCGACAACAGGATAATTAATCAGCGACAACAGGATAATTAATCAGCAACAGGATAATTAATCAGCGACAACAGGATAATTAATCAACAACAACAGGATAATTAATCAGCAACAGGATAATTAATCAGCAACAGGATAATTAATCAGCAACAGGATAATTAATCAGCGACAACAGGATAATTAATCAGCGACAACAGGATAATTAATCAGCAACAGGATAATTAATCAGCAACAGGATAATTAATCAGCGACAACAGGATAATTAATCAACAACAACAGGATAATTAATCAGCAACAGGATAATTAATCAGCAACAGGATAATTAATCAGCGACAACAGGATAATTAATCAGCGACAACAGGATAATTAATCAACAACAACAGGATAATTAATCAGCAACAGGATAATTAATCAGCGACAACAGGATAATTAATCAGCGACAACAGGATAATTCATCAACAACAGGATAATTAATCAGCGACAACAGGATAATTAATCAGCGACAACAGGATAATTAATCAACGACAACAGGATAATTAATCAGCGACAACAGGATAATTAATCAGCGACAACAGGATAATTAATCAGCGACAACAGGATAATTAATCAGGAACAGGATAATTAATCAGCAACAGGATAATTAATCAGCGACAACAGGATAATTAATCAGCGACAACAGGATAATTAATCAGCGACAACAGGATAATTAATCAACGACAGGATAATTAATCAGCAACAACAGGATAATTAATCAGCAACAGGATAATTAATCAGCGACAGGATAATTAATCAACGACCACAGGATAATTAATCAACGACAACAGGATAATTAATCAACGACAGGATAATTAATCAGCGACAACAGGATAATTAATCAACGACAACAGGATAATTAATCAGCGACAGGATAATTAATCAACGACAACAGGATAATTAATCAGCGACAACAGGATAATTAATCAGCAACAACAGGATAATTAATCAGCGACAACAGGATAATTAATCAGCGAAAACAGGATAATTAATCAGGAACAGGATAATTAATCAGCAACAGGATAATTAATCAGCGACAACAGGATAATTAATCAGCAACAACAGGATAATTAATCAGCGACAACAGGATAATTAATCAGCGACAGGATAATTAATCAGCGACAACAGGATAATTAATCAGCGACAGGATAATTAATCAGCGACAACAGGATAATTAATCAGCAACAACAGGATAATTAATCAGCAACAACAGGATAATTAATCAGCGACAGGATAATTAATCAGCAACAACAGGATAATTAATCAGCAACAGGATAATTAATCAGCAACAACAGGATAATTAATCAGCAACAACAGGATAATTAATCAGCAACAGGATAATTAATCAGCGACAGGATAATTAATCAGCGACAACAGGATAATTAATCAGCGACAGGATAATTAATCAGCAACAGGATAATTAATCAGCGACAACAGGATAATTAATCAGCGACAGGATAATTAATCAGCAACAGGATAATTAATCAGCAACAACAGGATAATTAATCAGCAACAGGATAATTAATCAGCAACAACAGGATAATTAATCAGCAACAACAGGATAATTAATCAGCAACAGGATAATTAATCAGCAACAGGATAATTAATCAGCGACAACAGGATAATTAATCAGCAACAACAGGATAATTAATCAGCAACAGGATAATTAATCAGCAACAGGATAATTAATCAGCAACAACAGGATAATTAATCAGCAGCAGGATAATTAATCAGCAACAACAGGATAATTAATCAGCGACAACAGGATAATTAATCAGCGACAGGATAATTAATCAGCGACAACAGGATAATTAATCAGCGACAACAGGATAATTAATCAGCGACAACAGGATAATTAATCAGCAACAGGATAATTAATCAGCGACAGGATAATTAATCAACGACAACAGGATAATTAATCAGCGACAACAGGATAAATAATCAGCGACAACAGGATAATTAATCAGCGACAACAGGATAATTAATCAGCAACAGGATAATTAATCAGCGACAACAGGATAATTAATCAGCAACAGGATAATTAATCAGCAACAACAGGATAATTAATCAGCGACAAGATAATTAATCAGCGACAACAGGATAATTAATCAGCGACAACAGGATAATTAATCAGCGACAGGATAATTAATCAGCAACAACAGGATAATTAATCAGCAACAACAGGATAATTAATCAGCAACAGGATAATTAATCAGCGACAGGATAATTAATCAGCGACAGGATAATTAATCAGCAACAACAGGATAATTAATCAGCGACAGGATAATTAATCAGCAACAACAGGATAATTAATCAGCAACAGGATAATTAATCAGCAACAACAGGATAATTAATCAGCAACAGGATAATTAATCAGCGACAGGATAATTAATCAGCGACAACAGGATAATTAATCAGCAACAGGATAATTAATCAGCGACAACAGGATAATTAATCAGCGACAGGATAATTAATCAGCGACAACAGGATAATTAATCAGCAACAGGATAATTAATCAGCGACAACAGGATAATTAATCAGCAACAGGATAATTAATCAGCGACAGGATAATTAATCAGCGACAACAGGATAATTAATCAGCAACAGGATAATTAATCAGCAACAACAGGATAATTAATCAGCAACAGGATAATTAATCAGCAACAACAGGATAATTAATCAGCAACAGGATAATTAATCAGCAACAACAGGATAATTAATCAGCAACAGGATAATTAATCAGCAACAGGATAATTAATCAGCAACAACAGGATAATTAATCAGCAACAGGATAATTAATCAGCAACAACAGGATAATTAATCAGCAACAGGATAATTAATCAGCAGCAGGATAATTAATCAGCAACAACAGGATAATTAATCAGCGACAACAGGATAATTAATCAGCGACAGGATAATTAATCAGCGACAACAGGATAATTAATCAGCAACAACAGGATAATTAATCAGCAACAGGATAATTAATCAGCAGCAGGATAATTAATCAGCAACAACAGGATAATTAATCAGCAACAGGATAATTAATCAGCAACAGGATAATTAATCAGCGACAACAGGATAATTAATCAGCAGCAACAGGATAATTAATCAGCAACAGGATAATTAATCAGCAACAACAGGATAATTAATCAGCAACAGGATAATTAATCAGCGACAGGATAATTAATCAGCAACAGGATAATTAATCAACAACAGGATAATTAATCAGCGACAACAGGATAATTAATCAGCAACAACAGGATAATTAATCAACAACAGGATAATTAATCAGCGACAACAGGATAATTAATCAGCAACAACAGGATAATTAATCAGCGACAACAGGATAATTAATCAACGACAGGATAATTAATCAGCAACAACAGGATAATTAATCAGCAACAGGATAATTAATCAGCGACAGGATAATTAATCAACGACAACAGGATAATTAATCAGCGACCACAGGATAATTAATCAACGACAACAGGATAATTAATCAACGACAGGATAATTAATCAGCGACAACAGGATAATTAATCAACGACAACAGGATAATTAATCAGCGACAGGATAATTAATCAACGACAACAGGATAATTAATCAGCGACAACAGGATAATTAATCAGCAACAACAGGATAATTAATCAGCGACAACAGGATAATTAATCAGCGAAAACAGGATAATTAATCAGGAACAGGATAATTAATCAGCAACAGGATAATTAATCAGCGACAACAGGATAATTAATCAGCAACAACAGGATAATTAATCAGCGACAACAGGATAATTAATCAGCGACAGGATAATTAATCAGCGACAACAGGATAATTAATCAGCGACAGGATAATTAATCAGCGACAACAGGATAATTAATCAGCAACAACAGGATAATTAATCAGCAACAACAGGATAATTAATCAGCGACAGGATAATTAATCAGCAACAACAGGATAATTAATCAGCGACAACAGGATAATTAATCAGCGACAACAGGATAATTAATCAGCGACAGGATAATTAATCAGCAACAACAGGATAATTAATCAGCAACAACAGGATAATTAATCAGCGACAGGATAATTAATCAGCAACAACAGGATAATTAATCAGCAACAGGATAATTAATCAGCAACAACAGGATAATTAATCAGCAACAACAGGATAATTAATCAGCAACAGGATAATTAATCAGCGACAGGATAATTAATCAGCGACAACAGGATAATTAATCAGCGACAGGATAATTAATCAGCAACAGGATAATTAATCAGCGACAACAGGATAATTAATCAGCGACAGGATAATTAATCAGCAACAACAGGATAATTAATCAGCAACAGGATAATTAATCAGCAACAACAGGATAATTAATCAGCAACAACAGGATAATTAATCAGCAACAGGATAATTAATCAGCAACAGGATAATTAATCAGCGACAACAGGATAATTAATCAGCAACAACAGGATAATTAATCAGCAACAGGATAATTAATCAGCAACAGGATAATTAATCAGCAACAACAGGATAATTAATCAGCAGCAGGATAATTAATCAGCAACAACAGGATAATTAATCAGCGACAACAGGATAATTAATCAGCGACAGGATAATTAATCAGCGACAACAGGATAATTAATGAGCAACAGGATAATTAATCAGCGACAGGATAATTAATCAACGACAACAGGATAATTAATCAGCGACAACAGGATAAATAATCAGCGACAACAGGATAATTAATCAGCGACAACAGGATAATTAATCAGCAACAGGATAATTAATCAGCGACAACAGGATAATTAATCAGCAACAGGATAATTAATCAGCAACAACAGGATAATTAATCAGCGACAAGATAATTAATCAGCGACAACAGGATAATTAATCAGCGACAACAGGATAATTAATCAGCGACAGGATAATTAATCAGCAACAACAGGATAATTAATCAGCAACAACAGGATAATTAATCAGCGACAGGATAATTAATCAGCGACAGGATAATTAATCAGCAACAACAGGATAATTAATCAGCGACAGGATAATTAATCAGCAACAACAGGATAATTAATCAGCAACAGGATAATTAATCAGCAACAACAGGATAATTAATCAGCAACAGGATAATTAATCAGCGACAGGATAATTAATCAGCGACAACAGGATAATTAATCAGCAACAGGATAATTAATCAGCGACAACAGGATAATTAATCAGCGACAGGATAATTAATCAGCGACAACAGGATAATTAATCAGCAACAGGATAATTAATCAGCAACAGGATAATTAATCAGCGACAGGATAATTAATCAGCGACAACAGGATAATTAATCAGCAACAGGATAATTAATCAGCAACAACAGGATAATTAATCAGCAACAGGATAATTAATCAGCAACAACAGGATAATTAATCAGCAACAGGATAATTAATCAGCAACAACAGGATAATTAATCAGCAACAGGATAATTAATCAGCAACAGGATAATTAATCAGCAACAACAGGATAATTAATCAGCAACAGGATAATTAATCAGCAACAACAGGATAATTAATCAGCAGCAGGATAATTAATCAGCAACAACAGGATAATTAATCAGCGACAACAGGATAATTAATCAGCGACAGGATAATTAATCAGCGACAACAGGATAATTAATCAGCAACAACAGGATAATTAATCAGCAACAGGATAATTAATCAGCAGCAGGATAATTAATCAGCAACAACAGGATAATTAATCAGCAACAGGATAATTAATCAGCAACAGGATAATTAATCAGCGACAACAGGATAATTAATCAGCAGCAACAGGATAATTAATCAGCAACAGGATAATTAATCAGCAACAACAGGATAATTAATCAGCAACAGGATAATTAATCAGCGACAGGATAATTAATCAGCAACAACAGGATAATTAATCAACAACAGGATAATTAATCAGCGACAACAGGATAATTAATCAGCAACAACAGGATAATTAATCAACAACAGGATAATTAATCAGCAACAACAGGATAATTAATCAACAACAGGATAATTAATCAGCGACAACAGGATAATTAATCAGCAACAACAGGATAATTAATCAGCGACAACAGGATAATTAATCAGCGACAACAGGATAATTAATCAGCAACAACAGGATAATTAATCAACAACAGGATAATTAATCAGCGACAACAGGATAATTAATCAGCAACAACAGGATAATTAATCAGCGACAACAGGATAATTAATCAGCGACAGGATAATTAATCAGCAACAACAGGATAATTAATCAACAACAGGATAATTAATCAGCAACAACAGGATAATTAATCAGCAACAGGATAATTAATCAGCAACAACAGGATAATTAATCAGCAACAGGATAATTAATCAGCGACAGGATAATTAATCAGCAACAACAGGATAATTAATCAGCAACAGGATAATTAATCAGCAACAACAGGATAATTAATCAGCAACAGGATAATTAATCAGCGACAACAGGATAATTAATCAGCAACAACAGGATAATTAATCAGCAACAACAGGATAATTAATCAGCGACAACAGGATAATTAATCAGCAGCAACAGGATAATTAATCAGCAACAGGATAATTAATCAGCGACAACAGGATAATTAATCAGCGACAACAGGATAATTAATCAGCAACAGGATAATTAATCAGCGACAACAGGATAATTAATCAGCGACAACAGGATAATTAATCAGCAACAGGATAATTAATCAGCGACAACAGGATAATTAATCAGCAACAGGATAATTAATCAGCGACAGGATAATTAATCAGCAACAGGATAATTAATCAGCAACAGGATAATTAATCAGCAACAACAGGATAATTAATCAGCAACAGGATAATTAATCAGCAACAACAGGATAATTAATCAGCGACAACAGGATAATTAATCAGCAACAGGATAATTAATCAGCAACAACAGGATAATTAATCAGCAACAGGATAATTAATCAGCGACAACAGGATAATTAATCAGCGACAACAGGATAATTAATCAGCAACAACAGGATAATTAATCAGCAACAGGATAATTAATCAGCGACAGGATAATTAATCAGCGACAACAGGATAATTAATCAGCAACAGGATAATTAATCAGCAACAGGATAATTAATCAGCAACAACAGGATAATTAATCAGCGACAGGATAATTAATCAGCGACAACAGGATAATTAATCAGCGACAACAGGATAATTAATCAGCGACAGGATAATTAATCAGCAGCAACAGGATAATTAATCAGCGACAGGATAATTAATCAGCAACAACAGGATAATTAATCAGCAGCAACAGGATAATTAATCAGCAACAGGATAATTAATCAGCAACAACAGGATAATTAATCAGCAACAACAGGATAATTAATCAGCAACAACAGGATAATTAATCAGCAACAGGATAATTAATCAGCAACAACAGGATAATTAATCAGCAACAGGATAATTAATCAGCAACAACAGGATAATTAATCAGCAGCAACAGGATAATTAATCAGCAACAGGATAATTAATCAGCAACAACAGGATAATTAATCAGCGACAGGATAATTAATCAGCGACAACAGGATAATTAATCAGCGACCGGATAATTAATCAACAACAGGATAATTAATCAGCAACAACAGGATAATTAATCAGCAACAGGATAATTAATCAGCAACAGGATAATTAATCAGCAACAACAGGATAATTAATCAGCAACAGGATAATTAATCAGCAACAACAGGATAATTAATCAGCGACAGGATAATTAATCAGCAACAGGATAATTAATCAGCGACAACAGGATAATTAATCAGCGACAACAGGATAATTAATCAGCAACAACAGGATAATTAATCAGCGACAACAGGATAATTAATCAGCAACAGGATAATTAATCAGCAACAACAGGATAATTAATCAGCGACAACAGGATAATTAATCAGCGACAACAGGATAATTAATCAGCAACAGGATAATTAATCAGCGACAACAGGATAATTAATCAGCAACAACAGGATAATTAATCAGCGACAACAGGATAATTAATCAGCAACAACAGGATAATTAATCAGCAACAGGATAATTAATCAGCGACAACAGGATAATTAATCAGCGACAACAGGATAATTAATCAGCGACAGGATAATTAATCAGCGACAACAGGATAATTAATCAGCGACAACAGGATAATTAATCAGCGACAGGATAATTAATCAGCAACAACAGGATAATTAATCAACAACAGGATAATTAATCAGCAACAACAGGATAATTAATCAGCGACAACAGGATAATTAATCAACAACAGGATAATTAATCAGCGACAACAGGATAATTAATCAGCGACAACAGGATAATTAATCAGCAACAACAGGATAATTAATCAGCGACAACAGGATAATTAATCAGCAACAGGATAATTAATCAGCAACAACAGGATAATTAATCAGCAACAGGATAATTAATCAGCGACAACAGGATAATTAATCAGCGACAACAGGATAATTAATCAGCAACAACAGGATAATTAATCAGCGACAACAGGATAATTAATCAGCAACAACAGGATAATTAATCAGCGACAACAGGATAATTAATCAGCAACAACAGGATAATTAATCAGCAACAGGATAATTAATCAGCGACAACAGGATAATTAATCAGCGACAACAGGATAATTAATCAGCGACAACAGGATAATTAATCAGCGACAACAGGATAATTAATCAGCGACAACAGGATAATTAATCAGCGACAGGATAATTAATCAGCAACAACAGGATAATTAATCAACAACAGGATAATTAATCAGCAACAACAGGATAATTAATCAGCAACAACAGGATAATTAATCAGCGACAACAGGATAATTAATCAACAACAGGATAATTAATCAGCAACAACAGGATAATTAATCAGCGACAACAGGATAATTAATCAGCAACAGGATAATTAATCAGCAACAACAGGATAATTAATCAGCGACAACAGGATAATTAATCAGCAACAGGATAATTAATCAGCGACAGGATAATTCATCAGCGACAACAGGATAATTAATCAGCAACAGGATAATTAATCAGCGACAACAGGATAATTAATCAACAACAGGATAATTAATCAGCAACAACAGGATAATTAATCAGCGACAACAGGATAATTAATCAGCAACAGGATAATTAATCAGCGACAGGATAATTAATCAGCAACAACAGGACAATTAATCAACAACAGGATAATTAATCAGCAACAGGATAATTAATCAACAACAGGATAATTAATCAACAACAGGATAATTAATCAGCAACAACAGGATAATTAATCAGCGACAACAGGATAATTAATCAGCGACAACAGGATAATTAATCAGCAACAGGATAATTAATCAGCGACAGGATAATTAATCAGCGACAACAGGATAATTAATCAGCGACAGGATAATTAATCAGCAACAACAGGATAATTAATCAGCAACAACAGGATAATTAATCAGCGACAGGATAATTAATCAGCAACAACAGGATAATTAATCAGCGACAACAGGATAATTAATCAGCGACAGGATAATTAATCAGCAACAACAGGATAATTAATCAGCAACAGGATAATTAATCAGCGACAACAGGATAATTAATCAGCGACAGGATAATTAATCAGCAACAACAGGATAATTAATCAACAACAGGATAATTAATCAGCGACAGGATAATTAATCAGCTACAACAGGATAGTTAATCAGCAACAACAGGATAATTAATCAGCAACAGGATAATTAATCAGCAACAACAGGAAAATTAATCAGCGACAGGATAATTAATCAGCAACAACAGGATAATTAATCAGCGACAGGATAATTAATCAGCAACAACAGGATAATTAATCAGCAACAGGATAATTAATCAGCAACAACAGGATAATTAATCAGCGACAACAGGATAATTAATCAGCAACAACAGGATAATTAATCAGCGACAGGATAATTAATCAGCAACAGGATAATTAATCAGCGACAACAGGATAATTAATCAGCGACAACAGGATAATTAATCAGCAACAGGATAATTAATCAACGACAGGATAATTAATCAGCGACAGGATAATTAATCAGCGACAACAGGATAATTAATCAGCGACAACAGGATAATTAATCAGCAGCGACAGGATAATTAATCAGCGACAGGATAATTAATCAGCGACAACAGGATAATTAATCAGCGACAACAGGATAATTAATCAGCGACAGGATAATTAATCAGCAACAGGATAATTAATCAGCGACAACAGGATAATTAATCAGCAACAACAGGATAATTAATCAGCGACAACAGGATAATTAATCAACGACAGGATAATTAATCAGCAACAGGATAATTAATCAGCGACAACAGGATAATTAATCAACGACAGGATAATTAATCAGCGACAGGATAATTAATCAGCAACAACAGGATAATTAATCAGCGACAACAGGATAATTAATCAGCGACAACAGGATAATTAATCAGCAACAACAGGAAAATTAATCAGCGACAGGATAATTAATCAGCAACAACAGGATAATTAATCAGCGACAGGATAATTAATCAGCAACAACAGGATAATTAATCAGCAACAGGATAATTAATCAGCAACAACAGGATAATTAATCAGCAACAGGATAATTAATCAGCAACAACAGGATAATTAATCAGCAACAGGATAATTAATCAGCAACAACAGGATAATTAATCAGCAACAGGATAATTAATCAGCAACAACAGGATAATTAATCAGCAACAGGATAATTAATCAGCAACAACAGGATAATTAATCAGCAACAGGATAATTAATCAGCAACAACAGGATAATTAATCAGCAACAACAGGATAATTAATCAGCAACAGGATAATTAATCAGCAACAACAGGATAATTAATCAGCGACAACAGGATAATTAATCAGCGACAGGATAATTAATCAGCGACAACAGGATAATTAATCAGCGACAGGATAATTAATCAGCGACAGGATAATTAATCAGCGACAACAGGATAATTAATCAGCGACAGGATAATTAATCAGCGACAACAGGATAATTAATCAACGACAGGATAATTAATCAGCGACAGGATAATTAATCAGCGACAACAGGATAATTAATCAGCAACAGGATAATTAATCAGCGACAGGATAATTAATCAGCAACAGGATAATTAATCAGCGACAACAGGATAATTAATCAACGACAGGATAATTAATCAGCGACAGGATAATTAATCAGCAACAACAGGATAATTAATCAGCGACAACAGGATAATTAATCAGCGACAACAGGATAATTAATCAGCGACAACAGGATAATTAATCAGCGACAGGATAATTAATCAGTGACAACAGGATAATTAATCAGCAACAACAGGATAATTAATCAGCAACAGGATAATTAATCAGCAACAACAGGATAATTAATCAGCGACAACAGGATAATTAATCAGCACCAACAGGATAATTAATCAGCAACAGAATAATTAATCAGCAACAGAATAATTAATCAGCGACAACAGGATAATTAATCAGCGACAACAGGATAATTAATCAGCGACAGGATAATTAATCAGCGACAGGACAATTAATCAGCGACAACAGGATAATTAATCAGCGACAGGATAATTAATCAGCGACAGGATAATTAATCAGCAACAACAGGATAATTAATCAGCGACAACAGGATAATTAATCAGCGACAACAGGATAATTAATCAGCGACAGGATAATTAATCAGCAACAACAGGATAATTAATCAACAACAACAGGATAATTAATCAGCGACAACAGGATAATTAATCAGCAACAACAGGATAATTAATCAGCGACAGGATAATTAATCAGCGACAGGATAATTAATCAGCAACAACAGGATAATTAATCAGCAACAACAGGATAATTAATCAGCGACAACAGGATAATTAATCAGCGACAGGATAATTAATCAGCGACAACAGGATAATTAATCAGCGACAGGATAATTAATCAGCAACAACAGGATAATTAATCAGCGACAACAGGATAATTAATCAACGACAGGATAATTAGCGACAGGATAATTAATCAGCAACAACAGGATAATTAATCAGCAACAACAGGATAATTAATCAACAACAACAGGATAATTAATCAGCAACAACACGATAATTAATCAACAACAACAGGATAATTAATCAGCAACAGGATAATTAATCAGCGACAACAGGATAATTAATCAGCGACAACAGGATAATTAATCAACGACAACAGGATAATTAATCAGCAACAGGATAATTAATCAGCAACAGGATAATTAATCAGCGACAACAGGATAATTAATCAACAACAACAGGATAATTAATCAGCAACAACAGGATAATTAATCAGCGACAGGATAATTAATCAGCGACAACAGGATAATTAATCAGCGACAACAGGATAATTAATCAGCGACAGGATAATTAATCAGCGACAACAGGATAATTAATCAGTGACAACAGGATAATTAATCAGCGACAACAGGATAATTAATCAGCGACAACAGGATAATTAATCAGCGACAACAGGATAATTAATCAGCAACAGGATAATTAATCAGCAACAACAGGATAATTAATCAGCGACAACAGGATAATTAATCAGCAACAACAGGATAATTAATCAGCAACAGGATAATTAATCAGCAACAACAGGATAATTAATCAGCGACAGGATAATTAATCAGCGACAACAGGATAATTAATCAGCAACAACAGGATAATTAATCAGCAACAACAGGATAATTAATCAGCAACAGGATAATTAATCAGCGACAACAGGATAATTAATCAGCAGCAACAGGATAATTAATCAGCGGCAACAGGATAATTAATCAGCAGCAACAGGATAATTAATCAGCGGCAACAGGATAATTAATCAGCGACAACAGGATAATTAATCAACAACAGGATAATTAATCAGCGACAACAGGATAATTAATCAGCGACAACAGGATAATTAATCAGCGACAACAGGATAATTAATCAGCAACAACAGGATAATTAATCAGCGACAACAGGATAATTAATCAGCAACAGGATAATTAAACAGCGACAGGATAATTAATCAGCGACAGGATAATTAATCAGCAACAACAGGATAATTAATCAGCAACAGGATAATTAATCAACAACAGGATAATTAATCAGCAACAACAGGATAATTAATCAGCGACAACAGGATAATTAATCAACAACAGGATAATTAATCAGCGACAACAGGATAATTAATCAGCAACAACAGGATAATTAATCAGCAACAGGATAATTAATCAACAACAGGATAATTAATCAGCAACAGGATAATTAATCAGCAACAACAGGATAATTAATCAGCAACAACAGGATAATTAATCAGCGACAACAGGATAATTAATCAGCGACAGGATAATTAATCAGCGACAACAGGATAATTAATCAGCGACAACAGGATAATTAATCAGCAACAGGATAATTAATCAGCGACAACAGGATAATTAATCAGCGACAGGATAATTAATCAGTGACAACAGGATAATTAATCAGCGACAACAGGATAATTAATCAGCGACAACAGGATAATTAATCAGCAACAACAGGATAATTAATCAGCGACAGGATAATTAATCAGCGACAACAGGATAATTAATCAGCGACAGGATAATTAATCAGCGACAGGATAATTAATCAGCGACAACAGGATAATTAATCAGCAACAACAGGATAATTAATCAGCAACAGGATAATTAATCAGCGACAACAGGATAATTAATCAGCGACAACAGGATAATTAATCAGCAACATCAGGATAATTAATCAGCGACAACAGGATAATTAATCAGCGACAACAGGATAATTAATCAGCAACAGGATAATTAATCAGCAGCAACAGGATAATTAATCAGCAACAACAGGATAATTAATCAGCAACAGGATAATTAATCAGCGACAACAGGATAATTAATCAGCAACAACAGGATAATTAATCAGCGACAACAGGATAATTAATCAGCAACAACAGGATAATTAATCAGCAACAACAGGATAATTAATCAGCAACAGGATAATTAATCAGCAACAACAGGATAATTAATCAGCAACAGGATAATTAATCAACAACAGGATAATTAATCAGCAACAACAGGATAATTAATCAGCAACAGGATAATTAATCAGCAACAGGATAATTAATCAGCGACAACAGGATAATTAATCAGCAACAACAGGATAATTAATCAGCAGCAACAGGATAATTAATCAGCAGCAACAGGATAATTAATCAGCAACAGGATAATTAATCAACAACAGGATAATTAATCAGCAACAACAGGATAATTAATCAGCAACAGGATAATTAATCAGCAACAACAGGATAATTAATCAGCAACAGGATAATTAATCAGCAACAGGATAATTAATCAGCAACAACAGGATAATTAATCAGCAACAGGATAATTAATCAGCAACAACAGGATAATTAATCAGCAACAACAGGATAATTAATCAGCAACAGGATAATTAATCAGCAACAACAGGATAATTAATCAGCAACAACAGGATAATTAATCAGCAACAGGATAATTAATCAGCAACAACAGGATAATTAATCAGCGACAGGATAATTAATCAACGACAGGATAATTAATCAGCAACAGGATAATTAATCAGCGACAACAGGATAATTAATCAGCAACAGGATAATTAATCAACAACAGGATAATTAATCAGCGACAGGATAATTAATCAGCGATAGGATAATTAATCAGCGACAACAGGATAATTAATCAGCAACAGGATAATTAATCAGCAACAGGATAATTAATCAGCGACAACAGGATAATTAATCAGCAACAACAGGATAATTAATCAGCAACAGGATAATTAATCAGCAACAACAGGATAATTAATCAGCAACAGGATAATTAATCAGCGACAACAGGATAATTAATCAGCGACAACAGGATAATTAATCAACAACGACAGGATAATTAATCAGCGACAACAGGATAATTAATCAGCGACAACAGGATAATTAATCAGCAACAACAGGATAATTAATCAGCAACAGGATAATTAATCAGCGACAACAGGATAATTAATCAGCAACAGGATAATTAATCAGCGACAACAGGATAATTAATCAGCAACAACAGGATAATTAATCAGCGACAGGATAATTAATCAGCGACAACAGGATAATTAATCAGCGACAGGATAATTAATCAGCAACAGGATAATTAATCAGCGACAGGATAATTAATCAGCAACAACAGGATAATTAATCAGCGACAACAGGATAATTAATCAGCGACAGGATAATTAATCAGCAACAGGATAATTAATCAGCGACAACAGGATAATTAATCAGCAACAGGATAATTAATCAGCGACAACAGGATAATTAATCAGCAACAGGATAATTAATCAGCAACAACAGGATAATTAATCAGCGACAGGATAATTAATCAGCAACAGGATAATTAATCAGCAACAAAAGGATAATTAATCAGCGACAGGATAATTAATCAGCAACAACAGGATAATTAATCAGCGACAACAGGATAATTAATCAGCAACAACAGGATAATTAATCAGCGACAGGATAATTAATCAGCAACAACAGGATAATTAATTAGCGACAGGATAATTAATCAGCGACAACAGGATAATTAATCAGCGACAGGATAATTAATCAGCAACAGGATAATTAATCAGCAACAACAGGATAATTAATCAGCAACAGGATAATTAATCAGCAACGACAGGATAATTAATCAGCGACAGGATAATTAATCAACGACAGGATAATTAATCAGCAACAGGATAATTAATCAGCGACAACAGGATAATTAATCAGCAACAGGATAATTAATCAACAACAGGATAATTAATCAGCGACAGGATAATTAATCAGCGATAGGATAATTAATCAGCGACAACAGGATAATTAATCAGCAACAGGATAATTAATCAGCAACAACAGGATAATTAATCAGCAGCAACAGGATAATTAATCAGCAACAACAGGATAATTAATCAGCAGCAACAGGATAATTAATCAGCAACAGGATAATTAATCAGCAACAACAGGATAATTAATCAGCAACAGGATAATTAATCAGCAACAACAGGATAATTAATCAGCAACAACAGGATAATTAATCAGCGACAGGATAATTAATCAGCGACAACAGGATAATTAATCAGCGACAACAGGATAATTAATAAGCAACAGGATAATTAATCAACAACGACAGGATAATTAATCAGCGACAACAGGATAATTAATCAGCGACAACAGGATAATTAATCAGCAACAGGATAATTAATCAGCGACAA
>NW_027309197.1:35501-47501 GCF_047496885.1 Scyliorhinus torazame | reverse complement strand
TTACAGACTGGAATCTCATCGAGGGCTTCGGGCTGGTTTATATATAGAATAACAGATACCCGGGAGTGAGTTAGAGGCTGGAATCTAATCGAGGGGTTTGGGTGGTTTATATATAGAATAACAGATACCTGGGAGAGAGTTACAGACTGGAATCTAATCGAGGGGTTTGGGTGGTTTATATATAGAATAAAAGCTCCCGGGAGTGAGTTACAGACTGGAATCTAATCGAGGGGTTCGGGGTGGTTTATATATAGAATAACAGACACCCGGGAGTGAGTTACAGACTGGAATCTAATCGAGGAGTTCAGGGTGGTTTATATATAGAATAACAGATACCCGGTAGTGAGTTACAGACTGGAATCTAATCGAGGGGTTCGGGGTGGTTTATATATAGAATAACAGATACCCGGGAGTGAGTTACAGACTGGAATCTAATCGAGGGGTTCGGGGTGGTTTATATATAGAATAACAGATACCCGGGAGTGAGTTACAGACTGGAATCTAATCGAGGCGTTCATGATGGTTTATATATCGAATAACAGATACCCGGGAGTGAGTTACAGACTGGAATCTAATCGAGGGGTTCGGGGTGGTTTATATATAGAATAACAGATACCAGGGAGTGAGTTACAGACTGGAATCTAATCGAGGGGTTTGGGGTGGTTTATACATAGAATAACAGATATCCGGGAGTGAGTTACAGACTGGAATCTAATTGAGGGGTTTGGGGTGGTTTATATATAGAATAACAGATACCCGGGAGAGAGTTACAGACTGGAATCTCATCGAGGGCTTCGGGCTGGTTTATATATAGAATAACAGATACCCGGGAGTGAGTTACAGACTGGAATCTAATCGAGAGGTTTGGGGTGGTTTATATATAGAATAACAGATACCCGGGAGTGAGTTACAGACTGGAATCTAATTGAGGGGTTTGGGGTGGTTTATATATAGAATAACAGATACCCGGGAGAGAGTTACAGACTGGAATCTAATCGAGGGCTTCGGGCTGGTTTATATATAGAATAACAGATACCCGGGAGTGAGTTACAGACTAGGATCTAATCGGGTTTGTGGTGGTTTATATACAGAATAATGGATAACCGGGAGTGAGTTACAGACTGGAATCTAATCGTGGGGTTCGGGTGGGTTATATATAGAATAACAGATACCCGGGACTGAGTTACAGACTGGAATCTAATCGAGGGGTTCGGGGGGTTTATATATAGAATAACAGATACCCAGGAGTGAGTTACAGATTGGAATCTAATCGAGGGGTTCGGGGTGGTTTATCTATAGAATAACAGATACCCGGGAGTGAGTTACAGACTGGAATCTAATTGAGGGGTTTGGGGTGGTTTATATATAGAATAACAGATACCCGGGAGAGAGTTACAGACTGGAATCTAATCGAGGGCTTCGGGCTGGTTTATATATAGAATGACAGATACCCGGGAGTGAGTTACAGACTGGGATCTAATCGGGTTTGTGGTGGTTTATATACTGAATCACGGATAACCGGGAGTGAGTTACAGACTGGAATCTAATCGTGGGGTTCGGGTGGGTTATATATAGAATAACAGATACCCGGGACTGAGTTACAGACTGGAATCTAATCGAGGGGTTCGGGGGGTTTATATATAGAATAACAGATACCCGGGAGTGAGTTACAGATTGGAATCTAATCGAGGGGTTCGGGGTGGTTTATCTATAGAATAACAGATACCCGCGAGTGAGTTACAGATTGGAATCTAATCGAGGGGTTCGGGGTGGTTTATATATAGAATAACAGATACCCGGGAGTGAGTTACAGACTGGAATCTAATCGAGGGATTCGGGATGGTTTATATATAGAATAACAGATACCCGGGAGTGAGATACAGACTGGAATCTAATCGAGGGGTTCAGGGTGGTTTATATATAAAATAACAGATACCTGGGAGTGAGTTCCAGACTGGAATCTAATCGAGAGGTTCGGGGTGGTTTATATATAGAATAACAGATACCCGGGAGTGAGTTACAGACTGGAATCTAATCGAGGGGTTCGGGGTGATTTATATATAGAATAACAAATACCCGGGAGTGAGTTACAGACTGGAATCTAATCGAGGGGTTCGGGTGGTTTATATATAGAATAACAGACACCCGGGAGTGAGTTACAGACTGGAATCTAATCGAGGGGTTCGGGGTGATTTATATATAGAATAACAGATACCCGGGAGTGAGTTACAGACTGGAATCTAATCGAGGAGTTCAGGGTGGTTTATATATAGAATAACAGATACCCGGGAGTGAATTACAGACTGGAATCTAATCGAGGGGTTCGGGGTGGTTTATATATAGAATAACAGATACCCGGGAGTGAGTTACAGACTGGAATCTAATCGAGGGGTTCAGGATGGTTTATATATCGAATAACAGATGCCCGGGAGTGAGTTACAGACTGGAATCTAATCGAGGGGTTTGGGGTGGTTTATATATAGAATAACAGATACCCGGGAGTGAGTTACAGACTGGAATCTAATCGAGGGGTTTGGGGTGGTTTATACATAGAATAACAGATATCCGGGAGTGAGTTACAGACTGGAATCTAATTGAGGGGTTTGGGGTGGTTTATATATAGAATAACAGATACCCGGGAGAGAGTTACAGACTGGAATCTCATCGAAGGCTTCGGGCTTGTTTATATATAGAATAACAGACACCCGGGAGTGAGTTACTGACTGGAATCGAATCGAGGGGTTTGGGTGGTTTATATATAGAATAACAGATACGCGGGAGTGAGTTACAGACTGGAATCTAATCGAGGAGTTCAGGGTGGTTTATATATAGAATAACAGATACTCGGTAGTGAATTACAGACTGGAATCTAATCGAGGGGTTCGGGGTGGTTTATATATAGAATAACAGATACCCGGGAGTGAGTTACAGACTGGAATCTAATCGAGGGGTTCAGGATGGTTTATATATCGAATAACAGATACCCGGGAGTGAGTTACAGACTGGAATCTAATTGAGGGGTTTGGGGTGGTTTATATATAGAATAACAGATACCCGGGAGAGAGTTACAGACTGGAATCTAATCGAGGGCTTCGGGCTGGTTTATATATAGAATAACAGATACCCGGGAGTGAGTTACAGACTGGGATCTAATCGGGTTTGTGGTGGTTTATATACTGAATAACGGATAACCGGGAGTGAGTTACAGACTGGAATCTAATCGAGGGGTTTGGGGTGGTTTATATATAGAATAACAGATACCCGGGAGTGAGTTACAGACTGGAATCTAATCGAGGGGTTTGGGGTGGTTTATACATAGAATAACAGATATCCGGGAGTGAGTTACAGACTGGAATCTCATTGAGGGGTTTGGGGTGCTTTATATATAGAATAACAGATACCCGGGAGAGAGTTACAGACTGGAATCTCATCGAAGGCTTCGGGCTTGTTTATATATAGAATAACAGACACCCGGGAGTGAGTTACTGACTGGAATCGAATCGAGGGGTTTGGGTGGTTTATATATAGAATAACAGATACCCGGGAGTGAGTTACAGACTGGAATCTAATCGAGGAGTTCAGGGTGGTTTATATATAGAATAACAGATACTCGGTAGTGAATTACAGACTGGAATCTAATCGAGGGGTTCGGGGTGGTTTATATATAGAATAACAGATACCCGGGAGTGAGTTACAGACTGGAATCTAATCGAGGGGTTCAGGATGGTTTATATATCGAATAACAGATACCCGGGAGTGAGTTACAGACTGGAATCTAATTGAGGGGTTTGGGGTGGTTTATATATAGAATAACAGATACCCGGGAGAGAGTTACAGACTGGAATCTAATCGAGGGCTTCGGGCTGGTTTATATATAGAATAACAGATACCCTGGAGTGAGTTACAGACTGGGATCTAATCGGGTTTGTGGTGGTTTATATACTGAATAACGGATAACCGGGAGTGAGTTACAGACTGGAATCTAATCGTGGGGTTCGGGTGGGTTATATATAGAATAACAGATACCCGGGACTGAGTTACAGACTGGAATCTGATCGAGGGGTTTGGGGTGGTTTATACATAGAATAACAGATATCCGGGAGTGAGTTACAGACTGGAATCTAATTGAGGGGTTTGGGGTGGTTTATATATAGAATAACAGATACCCGGGAGAGAGTTACAGACTGGAATCTCATCGAGGGCTTCGGGCTGGTTTATATATAGAACAACAGATACCCGGGAGTGAGTTACAGACTGGAATCTAATCGAGGGGTTTGGGGTGGTTTATATATAGAATAACAGATACCCGGGAGTGAGTTACAGACTGGAATCTAATTGAGGGGTTTGGGGTGGTTTATATATAGAATAACAGATACCCGGGAGAGAGTTACAGACTGGAATCTAATCGAGGGCTTCGGGCTGGTTTATATATAGAATAACAGATACCCGGGAGTGAGTTACAGACTGGGATCTAATCGGGTTTGTGGTGGTTTATATACAGAATAACGGATAACCGGGAGTGAGTTACAGACTGGAATCTAATCGTGGGGTTCGGGTGGGTTATATATAGAATAACAGATACCCGGGACTGAGTTACAGACTGGAATCTAATCGAGGGGTTCGTGGGGTTTATATATAGAATAACAGATACCCAGGAGTGAGTTACAGATTGGAATCTAATCGAGGGGTTCGGGGTGGTTTATCTATAGAATAACAGATACCCGCGAGTGAGTTACAGATTGGAATCTAATCGAGGGGTTCGGGGTGGTTTATATATAGAATAACAGATACCCGGGAGTGAGTTACAGACTGGAATCAAATCGAGGGATTCGGGATGGTTTATATATAGAATAACAGATACCCGGGAGTGAGATACAGACTGGAATCTAATCGAGGGGTTCAGGGTGGTTTATATATAAAATAACAGATACCTGGGAGTGAGTTCCAGACTGGAATCTAATCGAGGGGTTCGGGGTGGTTTATATATAGAATAACAGATACCCGGGAGTGAGTTACAGACTGGAATCTAATCGAGGGGTTCGGGGTGATTTATATATAGAATAACAAATACCCGGGAGTGAGTTACAGACTGGAATCTAATCGAGGGGTTCGGGTGGTTTATATATAGAATAACAGACACCCGGGAGTGAGTTACAGACTGGAATCTAATCGAGGGGTTCGGGGTGGTTTATATATAGAATAACAGACACCCGGGAATGAGTTACTGACTGGAATCTAATCGAGGGGTTCGGGGTGGTTTCTATATAGAATAACAGATACCCGGGAGTGAGTTACAGACTGGAATCTAATCGAGGGGTTCGGGGTGATTTATATATAGAATAACAGATACCCGGGAGTGAGTTACAGACTGGAATCTAATCGAGGAGTTCAGGGTGGTTTATATATAGAATAACAGATACCCGGGAGTGAATTACAGACTGGAATCTAATCGAGGGGTTCGGGGTGGTTTATATATAGAATAACAGAGACCCGGGAGTGAGTTACAGACTGGAATCTAATCGAGGGGTTCAGGATGGTTTATATATCGAATAACAGATGCCCGGGAGTGAGTTACAGACTGGAATCTAATCGAGGGGTTTGGGGTGGTTTATATATAGAATAACAGATACCCGGGAGTGAGTTACAGACTGGAATCTAATCGAGGGGTTTGGGGTGGTTTATACATAGAATAACAGATATCCGGGAGTGAGTTACAGACTGGAATCTAATTGAGGGGTTTGGGGTGGTTTATATATAGAATAACAGATACCCGGGAGAGAGTTACAGACTGGAATCTAATCGAGGGGTTCGGGGTGGTTTATATATAGAATAACAGACACCCGGGAGTGAGTTACTGACTGGAATCGAATCGAGGGGTTCGGGGTGGTTTATATATAGAATAACAGATACCCGGGAGTGAGTTACAGACTGGAATCTAATCGAGGGGTTCGGGGTGATTTATATATAGAATAACAGATACCCGGGAGTGAGTTACAGACTGGAATCTAATCGAGGAGTTCAGTCAGGGTGGTTTATATATAGAATAACAGATACCCGGGAGTGAATTACAGACTGGAATCTAATCGAGGGGTTCGGGGTGGTTTATATATTGAATAACAGATACCCGGGAGTGAGTTACAGACTGGAATCTAATCGAGGGGTTCAGGATGGTTTATATATCGAATAACAGATACCCGGGAGTGAGTTACAGACTGGAATCTAATCGAGGGGTTCGGGGTGGTTTATATATAGAATAACAGATACCCGGGAGTGAGTTACAGACTGGAATCTAATCGAGGGGTTTGGTGTGGTTTATACACAGAATAACAGATACCCGGGAGTGAGTTACAGACTGGAATCTAATCGAGGGGTTCGGGATGGTTTATATATAGAATAACAGGTATCCGGGAGTGAGTTACAGACTGGAATCTAATCGAGGAATTTGTGTTAAATCCAGAAAAACAGCGAATCACAAGAGGCAGTTTTGTTGCAGTGAGCTGTTTAATAGAATTGCTCCATATTGGATATCTAATACTGTATTTGACTGCATCATATACAAACACGATATCATTTAATCTAACATTAACCGTATTCCATACATGAGTTATACATCACTTTGAGTACGGATGGTGGGGTGTGGGGGGTGCGGAGTGGGGCAGTCAATCACAATCCATCTGTATTTGTTGTACAGGCGTTCCTCCCTTTGGCCCCTTCCCCCTCCCCTCCCCTCCCGACGCCCCTTCCCATCTAAGACGTGCAATTGTGTTTTTAAGACTCCACTGCCTTGTTCACTCGTGAGCGCAACGCTTTCCACGTACGGGACGGCGGGGGTTGGGGCTGGCGCGTACCGCCCGCCTGCACCACATGGGTAAGCGGGGACTTGTTCAGCAACGCTGCCCGCTGTTCAAATCCCCTCCCCCGAGTGGCATCCTTCAAACCCGCTTCCCCGAGCCCAGGCACCCCACCCTGGCCAGGACCCCCACCCTGGCCAGGACGGTCGTGGCCGCCTTGCAATTATTTCAGTGGCAAGAACCGGTGAATTTCTTGAGCAGTTCGGCTTGCCCTCTTTCCCCCCCCCCCCCCATGCTACTGCAACTTTGTGGGGTGGGGAGGCATCATAGGGGAACCTTTGTGAGGAAAGATTCGCCCATTCATGGTTTCGGGGAGGGGGGTGGCGCGCGGGGGATGGTTCAGGTCTACCAGGAGATGATTATCCTGTCTTCCCCATGACTCGTTTCGGCGCCCTTCCCGCCAAACACGCACGTGGCCGCAGTAATCCTCTTGGGGGAGCTGGCGAGGGTAGTGGGGGGAGGAGGGGCGGCTTCCCGTTCGAGTCGAGGTCCCCCCCCCCCCCAAAAAAAAACTCCGGGCCTCCTCGATTGGGCTGCTTGACGCGTTTTCCGCTGCCATTTCCACGGCGATGGGGGGTGCGGGCATCCCGGTCCGGGGGGGCGGGGGGGGGGGGGGGGGTTACGGGTGGTGGGCAGCCTTCGCCATTTGTTGCTTGAGCGTTGGTCGAGAGCGTCCACGATCCAATCATTGCAGAAATTACAGAACTGCATACGGTCCACAGGTAGGCGTACATTTCCAAGGATCATATTTACAATTAAGAGTTTGGGGCTGGAATGTCCAAGTCTGTGAGCGTCGCAGCAGAAAAGCAAGGGTGGGGTGTTGGGGGGGGGGGGGGGGTAGTACTGTTTAGGCGCCCCTCCGTAAGAAAAGGATCTATGGCATCAAGATGGAGGATTTGCCAGGATCATATTCCATGGGCCGAATGGCCTTACTCTTGCTCCTCGTTGTCGAGGCAAGTACCTGAATATATTTGAGAAAGAAACTAATTTCTAGATTCTAAAGGGGTATGGGGAAGAGTACAGTCTCGCGATAGGGGATCAATCACGATCATATTGAATGGCGGAACAGGCTCGAAGGGTTCTCTGCATGATCCAGGGAAGGTGTCAAGGGACCCCGCGGGTAATGGACAGATAGGCTGGATTCAATTGGGTTGGATTGGATTCTCCTGGGTTGACTGGACTGGACTGAGCCTCTGTCCAACTGTGCTGGGCTCGATGTGTCAGCTTTTGAGGAGGGGGGTGGGGGTTCCAGCTGGATGTGGACAGCCAGGGTGTCCTCAGCCTGGACTTGTATACGTTTCCGAGCGGGGTCTGGTTGATTGCAAGTGTTCACCAACACAGGGTAAAACCCATCGTAGGGTTTCGACAGCACAGAATGAGGCCCGTCGGCCAATTGTGTCTGCGCCGGCCCATCAAGCCCCCTGTCTATTCTAATCCCATTCTCCAGCACTTGGTCTGTTGTCTGGGGCGTTCAAAATGTAAATGCTTCTTAAATGTTCTGAGAGTTCCTGTCTCTACCACCCTTTTAGGCAAGCAAGTTCCAGACTCCTACTCCACTCTGGGTGAAAAGGGTTTCTCAAATCCTCTTGAAATCTCCTGCCCCTGACCTTAAATCATTATTGACCCCTCCGCTCCGGGGAAAACGTCCTTCCTGTCCGCCCCCCCAACTATGTCGCTCATAATTTTGTACACCTCAATCAGGAACCCCCCCCCCCCCCCCCCCCATCCCCCTCAGCCTTCTCTGCTCCAGGGAAAACAGCCCGGCCTAACCAATCTCTCTTCACAGCTGAAGCGCCCCGGTGAATCTCCTCTGCTCCCTCTCCAGCGCGATCGCATCCTTCCTATAGTGTGGCGACGAGGCACACAGCAGTGGGGGCTGCGGCTGGTTGAATATATTCAAGGCCGATTTCTGATCGACGAGGGGGGGCCGAGGGTCATGTGGGGGTGGGGGAGAGACACCCCGATCAATTTAGACACCGTCTGGCATCTGGAAGACAGCAGGAAGGGAGGGGGCCCAATTGCCGCCTCCTGGCTCCTATTGTGACCTTCTTGACTTACCAATTGGCCCTTCGAGTTGAAAACAGTAAGTTACCCGGGAAGACGTTGAAAGGGGCAGGGTTTGTGAGGTTGAGACACGGAGGTGTGTGTTCCTGTACGGAGAGAGGAGTGGGTGGAGGGGCACCAGGGAGGCCAGTGGGAACTCAGGCAAGGGTACGGAGCGGTCGGAGTGAGTGAGGGGGGGGCGAGGGATACGGTGCGGTGGGATCACGGGAATGAGGGTTCGCCGCGCGGTGGAGCAATCTGAAGAGGGGGGAGGGCGGGAAGGTGAGCGGGACGGGCCAAAGTGGGTAGGGGGAGGGGAGGGGGAGGAATATTGTCGGATTTTGGGGGGGGATTGTGATCGAGGAGGAGATAAATGACCCTGGTAAAGTGGGCGACTGACTGGATGTCCATTCCAGCCCCAATAACAGTGCCAGTTTTCCGAGGGATATCAGGCTAAGATTGCACATAAAAAGGGGGGGGGGGGCACTTGTAACGAGGGTTCAAAGGGTCACTTCAACTACTGTAAGGCAGTGTGCATAGGATTACAACATCTAAAGTACACAGGGAGGGCATGAGCCTCGGTATAGGTGCGCACGGTACCACTCACGGAGTACTATGAGGGGGAGGGTCCCAGAAGCTGGTGAAAAAAAGTTGCGGGGTTGGCAAAGCAGCAGAGGGAGGGGCTTGAGCCATGTCAACTCCCGTGGCGGTGGCCATCTTGGAGCCGCCCACATGCTTCAAAATGGGAGTGGGGGGGCGGCCAAGGTGGAGTTGAGGGATCAGTGGGCCGTGATACTGTTGAATGACCCGAGGAGCTGATTGGCCACCTCCCGGCCCCATGCGAGAGGCCAGAAGGGTGCCTTTCCCATTAAACCTCCAGCCAGCTTCTGGGACGGCCCGAAATGCTGGACGCCATTCACAATCGCAGGGATATTCTTCAATCACGCTGAGCAATTTACAATACAGGACATGACGAGGGGGGGGGGGGTGATACATTACACGAGTGTATTTACATTGCACAGATATAGGGTTTGAGGGCAGTGTGGGTGATGGGTTGCAGTGGGGGGGGGGGTTGGTAAGAGTTAAAATAATCTCCTTTGGTCGCTGGCCACCGCTATTCCTCTGTCCTCAGCTTCCTCTGGTGTAGAGGGCACTCTTTATAACACCGGGCCCTCCTTTGTTGCTCCTGGCACGGGGCCCAGCATTTATGGGGTGGGGGGAGATCATGTGATAACCGCCAGGAAGTCGTTGACCGGCATTGGCGACCCCTGACGGGCCTCCCCGCGTCTCCAGGGCCTCAGACCCCCTCGGTTGCTTCCGCGGCGAGCTGGTACTGGTTTCCAAGGGCAACCGGGCCTTGAGGCCTGGGATTGAGGCCTGGTCGCCAGCGGGAGTGTTGTTAACCAGAGGGGGAGGACACAGATTGAAAATAATCGGTAAAAGAACCAGGGGTGGGGAGGTGCCAGAATTGGATAAAGTACTCGGGAGCTGGCCTGGCCAGGAGATTATTTTTCTCTTGGGGGATATCTGTTTATATCGATAGGTTGGCGTTCAGCAAAGTTACATGCAGTTTGTCTCCCTCTCGTGCACTAGCAGCGGAGAACAGTCCGTCTTTGATCCGGAGAACAGCTGATGGATTTGGTGCTGGGGGCCGGGGGGGAAGAGTCTGAGCACCGGCTGCCGCTCCCCGGTAAAGCGAGCTGAAAGTTGGAACGGGAGAGAGAGAGAGAGAGACGGGGAGAAGAAAGGAAGGAGAAAGCGAGAGGGAGAAAAGTTGTAAAGGGGGGAGACAGAGATGTTGGGGTGCGTGGGAAGGAGGAAGGGAGACTGGGAGGGGGAAGACAGGAGGAAGAGGGACTGGAGGGAGGGAGAGTGAGTCTGGGATGGACAGATGGAAGATGATAGAGACTGGGAGGGAGAGAGGGAAGGTGAGAGAATGATTAAGATGGAGAGGAAAAGAAGGAGTCTAGGAAGGGAGAAAAGGAAGGAACGGATCTGGGAGGGAGAGAGAAAGTGAGAGTGGGAGGGAGTGAGGGAAAGTGAGAGAGAGACTGGGAGGGAGAGAGGGAAAGAGACTGGGAAGGAGAGGGAAAGAGAGAGACTGGGAGGGAGAGAGAAAGGGAGGGAGAGAAAGTGAGAGAGACTGGGAGGGAGAGAGATTGGGAGGGAGAGAGTGAAAGGGAGAGACTGGGAGGGAGAGAGGGAAAGTGAGAGAGAGACTGGGAGGGAGAGAGGGAAAGTGAGAGACTGGGAGAGAGAGAGGGAAAGAGACGGAGGGAGAGAGGGAAAGAGAGAGACTGGGAGGGTGAGGGAAAGAGAGAGACTGGGAGGGAGAGAGGGAAAGAGAGAGAGACTGGGCGGGAGAGAGGGAAAGAGACTGGGAAGGAGAGGGAAAGAGAGACTGGGAGGGAGAGAGAAAGGGAGGGAGAGAAAGTGAGAGAGACTGGGAGGGAGAGAGGGAGGGAGAGAGACTGGGAGGGAGAGAGTGAAAGGGAGAGACTGGGAGGGAGAGAGGGAAAGTGAGAGAGAGACTGGGAGGGAGAGAGGGAAAGTGAGAGACTGGGAGAGAGAGAGGGAAAGAGACGGAGGGAGAGAGGGAAAGAGAGACTGGGAGGGAGAGGGAAAGAGAGAGACTGGGAGGAAGAGAGGGAAAGAGAGAGAGACTGGGCGGGAGAGAGGGAAAGTGAGAGAGACTGGGAGGGAGAGAGGAAAAGTGAGAGACTGGGAGGGAGAGAGAGAAGGAGCAAGATTGGGAGGGGGAGAGAGAAAGGGAGTGAGGGGGAGGGAGAGAAAGGGAGGGAGGGGAAGGCAGAAAGAAAGGGGGAGGGAGGAGAGAAAGGAAGGGGAGGGGGGAGAGAAAGGGAGGGAGGGGGAGGGAGAGAGTGAAGGAGATAGCGACTCAGAAGGAGAGAGAGTGGGCTAGAAAGGGCGATGCACGATGAGCGAGGGGAGAGGGAAGGAGAGAGAGATTGAGAGGGGAGAGGGAAGGTGAGACGCTATGAGGGAGAGCGATTGGGAGGGAGGAAGGAGAGCCACTAAGAAGGGGAGAGAGAGAGAGGGCGATGCATGACGGGGAGAGGGAGTGAGGACGAGGGAGAGATAGAGG